>NC_048235.1:37290209-37291111 GCF_002007445.2 Ailuropoda melanoleuca
ACACACACACACACACACATCAAAGAAGAGATACAAGGTATGTTTTCTTATTTGTTAGCTCCAAGGCTATCTGCATATTTCAGGAGCTATTATTGAATCCATGACACAAAAACTATTTCACAGATATCTTGGCTCCTTTGTTCAAGCACAAGAATGAGTTCTGAATATTCCCTTACCTAGGACTTACCGCTGGGATCACAACTGAGAGAAGTACTACTTTCCTATACCAAAAAAAAAAAAAAAAAAAAGTCTCTTTCTATAAATATGGTCGGTCCTACCACCTGTATACAGAGAGAAAGCTTTTTACTAGTATAGGTCCAATACAAAGCAGGAAAATTCAAAGATTAAGTGCTTCATATCTAGTGCAATGGGCAGGCAGGGATACAGGATGCTATTCCAACAAGTGGCAACTCCCACTTCATAGTTCACAGGGTGGTTAGGAAGGTCAAATACAAGAGCATATAGGAAGACGCTTAGTAAATTGTAAAGCAGTATAAGAAGTCAGTTGAAATTATAGAGAAGATAGTTTTATTTTATGGGGAAGAAAGTTCGTTTAGGAGCTGGATAACATCTGTTCATCCTCAGGCACTCTTAATATTCAGAAGCTTCCTACTCACTTCGCTCTCTAATCGATTTCTTTTCTGTATGACCATATTTATTCCTTGATAATATCTACCCCCAAGGGGTAATCAAAATATCTAACAATAACAGGGCAAAGGCACTGATCAGTCAGAATGAATGCTACCTGTCAACAGCTCTTGTTACTGGCACACATGGGTTGGACATCAGGCCAGTTACGTCAGAGAATGGAGGGCGGAAGGAGGCGAGTGTTCCATTTTGGATCTGATTCATTTATTATCTGATTTAATATCTACTAAAGAAAGATGTTTTTAATATTAGCT
>NC_048235.1:37291211-37367219 GCF_002007445.2 Ailuropoda melanoleuca
TGTGCTGAAATCAACTCTGTCCTGCAGTGAAGGTGCCTTTGAATTTGGAATACACACACACGCGCGCACGCACGCACACACACATATTTATATTATAATTATATCTCATAATTATATATTTATAATGTAATTATATATTACATATAATTATATATAATGAGGAACATATGTATAATGATTTTAAACACTAACAATTGAACATTTTTATATAATGCTGTATTGCTACAGACCAAACACTAGCTGGCTATAATAACTGTCTTTAGGTACATATGCTATGCCATTTGGGATTTGAGTTCTTGGCAGATGAAATATAAAATATTCATTTTCTTACAGTTTTTTTTTTTTTGGTTCCAAAAATAAAACTTTCAATAATTTTTTTTTCAGTCACCAACCTAAGCTTTCAGTAGGAAAAGAAAAAGTCAATTTCGCTAGTCTTTCCCTCTTTCTTATTTTTGAGGGCAAAATGTAATGAATGAGCTAACTATAAACTCAGTCCACCCTGGTGAATGTTGGATGGGTAAGCTACAAGTGACCCACTACATGGGTACTTTTTCTTTTTCTTTTTTTTCTAATTTAAATGGGTACTTTTTCATATTAAGTACCCAAAAGAATATAATACAGTCTAAATTTATATACATATATATAATCTCTATTTGTCGACATCACAAAACTCTTAATACAGCCTTTAAAGAGTTAAGTTTTTTTCCCCATTCTTACCGTGTTTTCTCTTCTATTTGAGCAGAACATAATCATACAACCATTGAAATACGCAAAATTAAAAATTACGTTGAGTATGCTAACTTCAAAAGCGTGTGCAATTCCACACCATCAAACTGACGTTCCAGCCTACATCTGTGAGGTGGTCAGCTCAACCAGCAGACAATAACGCACACCCTCTTCCTCCAGTCCGAACCAGGCTTGCTTTGTGCAATACTAGTTGCTCATGGGCAGACCAATAAACATTTTTTTTTAAGATTTTTATTTATTTATTTGACAGAGACAGCCAGCGAGAGAGGGAACACAAGCAGGGGGAGTGGGAGAGGAAGAAGCAGGCTGCCAGCGGAGGAGCCTGATGTGGGGCTCGATCCCAGGGATCCAGGATCACGCCCTGAGCCGAAGGCAGACGCTTAAAGACTGTGCCACCCAGGCGCCCCCCAGACCAATAAACATTTTTCAGTAGATTTTACTTCTTAGAGCAGTGTTAGGTTCAAGCAACAAACATGGCTTTTTGAATCTTTGGATCTACACCGTTTTCCCATAAAGATATTCCAATTCTTTTTATTATTTTTAATATGTGTAATTAAAAAATAAATAGGAAACAAACTGAGGGTTGCTGGAGGGATGGGGTAATGGGTGAGAGACGTTGGGGAGGGTATGTGTTGGAATGAGCACTAGGTATTATATAAGACTGATGAATCACAAACCTGTACCCCTGAAACAAATAATAAATTATATGCTAATTGAATTTAAATTTTTAAAAAATCCTCAAAATAATGGAAATAATATTTGTCTAAACCAGAAAAAGTAATACCATTTTTAAAAGCAGAAGAAACAATAAGAGCAAGAGAAGAAATAAATGTTAGAAAAAAAGACAAGGAAATGGTGACAATTCTAAAATACTAGTTAATCTAATTTTCTAAATGGTGAAAAGAGACAATAAACAATTATGCAAAACAAATGAAAAAGAAGATAAAAAATATAATAAGAGACTGTTGGCATAACTCTATGCAAAGGAATTGGAAAACCTGCATAAAATGATTAATTTTCCAGGGAATTATAATTTATCCAAACATCCTGGCAGATGCAGAATGTTTAAGACAACCGAATACCAGGGGAAAATATGGAGAAAGTTACTAAAGAACTGTCCACAAGAATTGCTAAGCCTTGATTCTTTCACTGGAGAATTCTATCAGAGTTTCAGAGACCCATATAATCCCAATACTCTTAACTATTCCAGAAAATAGGGAGAAAAATCCTTAAAAAAAGAAAAATTGAACCCCATATTTTACCTATCACACTTTTGGAACTATCCTAAACAAAAATTATTGAAAAGAATTAAACCAACATATTAAAAAATGATATATAATGACCAAATGGGAATTTATTTCACAAATTAAAAAATGTTTCAATTTTAGGACATCCATTAATGTAATTATCTGTTAAACATAAAGAGACAAATAAAACATTTGATTATATTTTGTTCAAAAAAAGATTTTAGCAAGACTCAATACCTATTTCTGATTCAAAGTATTATTAAATAATTGAAACATCCTTAAAATGATAAAACATATATACCTTATTCCAAAAGCCATTGTCCTACCTAATGGAAAAATACTAGAGTCCTGCTTGCTAAAATCAAGAGCAAGACAAGAATGCTCCTATCTCTACTCCTTTTTAATGTTGCATTGCAGATACCAGACTTTGCAGCCAAAAAGAAGAAAACAATTAGAGGGTTTAATACTAAAAAAGATTTTTTTTTTTTAGAATATCTCCTTGAAGGTGATATAATTTTATGTCTGAAAAAAAACCCAGAAGGTTTAATGCTGAAACTAACACAAACAATAAGAAAATTTAGTCATGTAGAAGAATGTAAAATTAATATTAAAAAATAGTAATGGTTGCCTATACAAACACTAGTAGTCAATAAATATAATGAAAGAGATGACTTCATTCACAACAACAACAAAAAAGATGAAATACTTAGAAATAAACCTAATGAGAAATGTACAAAACTTCCATGTGGAGAACTTTAAAAATCTCCCGAGAGTCACAGAACTAGTTTTGAGCAAACAGACATCTTTGTGTTGGATAAGAAAACTCATCATAAAAATGTCAATTCTCCCAAAGTTAATATATAAATTTGTCACAATCTCAAATAAAAATATCTACAAGCACTTTTTATGCTGAAGCTAGCAACCTGATTCTGGAGTTTATATAGAAAAATAAATAAGCAACAATGGTTAGGAAAACCCTACAGAAGAAAAAGTAACCAAGGAGATGTGGCTGCATCAAATATAAAATATATTATATTGTACTATGTTATACAATGCTATGTTACACTGTACTTAAAACCAAGTGATATTACAGAAAGATGCAACAGAATAGAAAATCCAGGGTAGACAGAGGTACCAAGAAGCATTTAGTATACTATGAAAGCTGCATTTCAAATCACTGAGAGAAATATGGGATTCCCAATAAATGAAATACAGACAATTAAATAGCCATTTGGGGAAAAAAAAAAAAAAGTCATTGCAACCACACCGACACTCTGTCCTTCCAGGCCACATGGATTTCTCAGTGTTTGGAGGAAGTGTAGGAAGAACATTTCAGAGATTTCCTCTATGGTGCGCTGAAAGTGAATGCCAGAATTTAAGATTCAGGGCTTGCTGATATGAAATTAAGTTATTTAAAAATGTAGTAGTTTAAAGGAACGAGGATATATTTGAAAGTTTTATTCTGTACCTTATTTTCCTTTTTTTTTTTTTAATTTTTTTTTTGGCCTTCTTTGATTTGGTACTCAGTATTTTCACATGCCAGACTTTAATACTATTTTGTTACAATGGAATAATGCTTTTCTTTCTCCTTCTGTTATTTCCTTTTGTATGTAAAGAGCTCCGATAATACTTATTGGGTGAGTTTAGAGGGAGCAAGTGGGCACATGCGATGCATCTCTTTTCTGTTCTATTCTTCATACCAAAAGTTTACAAGGGCTTGAATTTATAGGGGAAAGAAAAAAGACCTGAATCATGGGAGACAAGTTCATTTAAAAGTTCAACTTTTGCTGCTTGGACCCAGAATGTCATTAAATAAGCAGGGAATGAAATTTGGAGGAACAAAAAATTTGTGAAGTGTTTGTGCTTCTAAGATGATTGAAGGACATAAGACATTAAGAATTAAAATACACACAGATTGTCAACTCATTTATGACAGAGGAGCCAAGAATATATAATGGGGCAAGGGTAGTCTCTTTAATAAATGGTGTTGAAAAAAGTGGGCAACCACACCCAAAACCATGAAACTGGACCCCTATCTTATACCACACACAAAAATCAAATCAAATTGAAATAAAGACATGAACATAGGGCCTGAAACTATAAAAATCCTAGAAGAAAATATAGGTGGTAACTCCTTCACATTGGTCTTGACAATGATTTTTTCATTTGACACAAAAGCACAAACAATAAAAGAATAAAAAGTGGGAACTTTCCAACTAAAAATCTTCTACACAGAAAAACAATTCAACAAAATGAAAAGGCAGGCTACGGAACGGGAGAAAATATACGCAAATCATATATCTGATAAGGGGTTAATATCCAAAATAAGTAAGAAGACACACAGATAGCTAACAGATACATGAAAAGGTGCTAACATCACTAATAATCAGGGAAAAGCAATTCAAAACCACAACAAGATACCACCTCAAAGCTGTTAGTTATTACTCAAAAAGGTAGGAGATAACAAGTGCTGATGAGGAAGTGAGAAAAAGGAATTTGGGCACTGTTGGTGGGAACATAACTTGGTCCAATAACTAAGGAAAACAGTACAGAGTTTCCTCAAAAAATTAAAAATAAACTACCACTTGATTCAGCAATTCCACTTCTGGGCGTATATATGAAGCCAAAAAAAATCACTATCTAGAAAAGATACCTGCACCCCTATGTTCGTTGTAGCATCATCTGCAATAGCCAAGACATGGAAACAACTTAAATGTCTACTAATGGAGGAGTGGATGAAGAAAATGTGCTGTGTGTAGATATGTAAGTATGTGCGCACATATATATAGTAGAATATGATTCAATGTTGAGAAGGAAGGCAGTCCTATCATTTGTGACAATATGGATGAAACCTGAGGCCATTCTGCTAAGTGAAATAAGTCAGAGAGAGAAAGGCAAATACTGTATGATCTCACTTACATGTAGAATCTAAAAAAAACGGAATTCATAGATACAGAAAATGGATTGGTGGTGGCCAGAGGCAGCAAGGGGGTGGGGTGGGGGAAATGGATGAATAGGGTCAAGAGGTAAAAATTTCCATATGTAAGATAAGTAAGTCCTTGGTATATAATATATAGCCTGGTGACTGTATTTTTATTTTTTATTATAATTCAGTGTGTTTATATCTTGTCAATCTGCAGATGTTATTATATTGAGTCACATATTGTCTTCTTATATCCAGATACTTGGCCTTTAACTATTGCAACTTGGGCAGATTACACTAGCTTTAGTGCTTGCCTCTGTAGGATATTTTTTGGTGGGGGAGGTTCACTGATACTCCTCTTGACTTAATACCAGGACTGTGACTATTTTATTTTATTTATTTATCTATCTATCAGGGCGGGGAGAGGGCACACAAGCAGGGAGAGAGGCAGGCAGAGGGAGAAGCCAGGTTCCCTGCTGAGCAAGGAGCCTGACGTGGGACTCGATCCTTGGACCCTGGGTTCATGACCTGAGCCGAAGGCAGACTCTTAACTGACTGAACCACCCAGGCATCCCTGTGACAGTTTTTATAAAGGCAAGCCAAACTGACCCTGGACCTTAAGTTACTTGCCTATAGACTTTTCCCTCTCTTAGCAGAAGAAAGTGCCTCAAGCCAGTCGGAGTCTATAAGCTTTATGAAAAGTGAAAATATGGAGTTTTAGAGCAGTAGGCTACGTACTCGCCGAAAAGGACTTTCCTCAGTAATGGCACCAACTCTGGGGACCTCGATCACCTGCTACTGTGCAGGTTGACTCTTCCAATTGTGGATCATGTGGGGTAGAGCTGAGTTCAGCCATACTACTCTGGCAAATGGAAGCGTGTCAATGAAGGCACAGAACCAAATAGTGGAAGCTTTGAGGTGTAAGCTGCTGTGGCTCGGTCTCATGTTCATGGGCCTTGCAAAAACTTCGGTGGGTGCACAAAAATCTTAGTAAGCAAAGATGACTGAAGCAAATAGTCATTATAGGCCAAGATGGTCTCTGCATAATCAGGCCTTCCAGTCAGTGATGAGCAGGCTGGTATGTGCTGCCCTTCAATGTCCGGTTCCTGAGCTACGGAGCACTACTGAGTTTACAGTTGTAAATTGTTGATGCTCGGCGTAGTCTGCTGAAGTAGGTCAGCTGTCCAAAATTTGATTCTTTGTGTAGACTCAAAGAAGGAATCAGAGACATATTACTTTTGCCTGAGAGATCATGCCCATGGAATTTTTGAGTTTCAGACTCTAGGAAACCAACAATAAAGATAATGAAACAAAAGCCAAGAAGGATAAGGATGATAATAGACTCGGTTAAGGAGTATTTAAATGATGGAACAATGAGAGGTAATCCCCTGGGTGGGAATATTCAGTTCCAGAAAGATAAGATTTGTTTGAACAACAACTGTTTGGGCAGGCACAGAAGTCATTGATTTGGAGTTATTCAGACCTACTTGGGAGTCCTCCCCAGACAAAATCTCAAATCCCTACGGGCAGTTCCTGCAGGACACCCTCAGATAAGTGATTGGTTCCTTCAGGAAGGTGAGGATGGATTTGTCCTGATGCACTGCTGATCTCCCCACAGCCCTGGCTGGCCATAGGTTTAAGCCCAATTTAAGAAAACTAAAAGGATGGAGAAGGTGGTAGGCGGGTGGAAGAGCAGAGGACACTTCCTCATTACTGAGGTTGTCTTCCATAGGGAGGTAGTACCGGTAATGTAATACACTCTCTTCTCTCCACCTTTTCACTCTCTTCTCCAGGGAGGAGGAGAAATTAACCGGATTGATGATTTTGGAGAAAGAAAATGGGCATATGTTGCCCACCTTCCTCTTCCTTTCTCTTGAGAGTAAGCTTTCCACAGACATTATGCATTTGGCTCCTTTTCCCCATTCTGATTTTTTGCCAGGGTCAGTCTCTTTCCGTGGGTGTGAGTTCTGTTCCAGCCCAGAATTGTGTGTGATAGATGGGCAACTGTCCATAAATGGGACTCAGAATAGGACTTGCCCACAGGTGAAGGCACAGTCTCTAATATTAGAAAAGGAGTAAAGCATAACGAAGAGTGAGGAGTCGGAGCAGACTGTCGTGGTTCAGATCTGACCTCTGCAATTTACCAGTATTGTGACCTCGGTCAAATTATTTAATATCTCCCTGATTCAGTTTTGTATATATGTAAAATAGGAAAATATTACCTTTCATAGGGCTTTAATGAGGATGAAACGAGTTAACATGTAAATCCTTTAGAACAGTACTTTGACCATGGAAACACTCAGTATGTTTGAGCTGTAATTATAAGTTTTATCAGCTATAAATAATATTTTGGTCTTTGTAGGCTTTTTCTTTTGTCTTATTTTTCTGTTGGTTCTCAAGTCAGGTAGAAAAGAAGGGCATTGTTTTGCTATGAATCTAAAACTCGCATGCCATATGTAAACTACAAAATATGCCCAGCTTTTTTCTGCTTGTTCTGCATCTAAAAAGGTCCAAATTCTCTATGCCCTTCTAGGTCTGTATTATATAGAACCTGTGTGACAATTTTGGGTACCATTAACGTCACGCCTTTCAAATGCTGCTAGTGAAATGAAATCTAATGACGATCTCCTTATCTGGATCATGCAATGAACTTGACACTAGACCCAGTCAATCCTTTCTAATTATGCTTGCAATTATAGAAGAATCTTGTCTACTCACTTTTTACCAATTAAGTGAACTAACTTTAATGATAACATTCAACTGGGTGTGATTTTTCTATGTGCCAAGAAAAAAAAAAATGATAAGGACAAACAAGAAACAGACAAAATTCTCCTCTCTTATTCAGGACACCATAGGCCTATTGATCCACCATAAGTTAGATTAAGGTTTTAGGAAACAATGACTCACAATTTGGCTTAAAACTATTTTAATGTAATTTAAATTCAAAGTCCCATATCACCCCTCTCCTATACTTTTATAATTGATTTATGGGTCCTCAAAATTGGGAGGAACAGCTAAAGCTAGAAATTTGAGGACATTTACCACAATTTCCCTAATTTAAAATTTATAAGGCTCAGGATCGGAGGTTGTATCTTGTCAAGATTTTATAAATGGTAAGATGACGTTCAGTTTTCCTTCTCCGGTTATTTTCTGTTGGATCTTCTACTTGGTTTCTTTGAGAGATCATCACCTGATTATTTGTGTATTGATAATCACCTCCCAGATAATTTAGCTTAAAATTTTCTCTCACGTGCTTCACGTTCCAGTGTTAACATCAAGACTGAAAGCTTGTTAGTGGGACTAATAGAAAATGCCTATGTCTTAAGAATTGTTTCTGATATGGGGCACCTGGGTGGCTCAGTCAGTTAAGAGTCGGCCTTCGGCTCAGGTCATTATCCTAAGGTCCTGGAATCGAGTCCCGCATCAGGCTCCTTGCTCAGTGGGAAGCCTGCTTCTCCCTTTGCCTGCAACTCCCCCCTGCTTGTGTGCTCTCTCTCTCTCTGCCAAATCAATCAATCAATCTTTAAAAAAAAAAAAGAATTGTTTCTGATAAGAATTCCATAGCAACTTAGCCCTCTAGTATTAGTGCTCCTTACTATCTCTTTAAGTGTTATTATTCATATTTTCTTTAGTTATACTGGATAATTTAAGAGTGTCTCTTTAAAAATCATTAGAGCAGTGTTATCCTTCACAAATGGGCTTCAGCCCTCAAGGAAAAAAATCCAAATTGGTTCTACAGTAAATAAAGTTTCCTTGCTAGTAAGCTGACCCCACAGAGCCCACATTCATTTTGGAATTGCCCTGTGTAGTAATGACAGCCTGCCTGCTATGCTCTTTATAGCTTACAGAGGAGAGCATATGACCAAATTTTGACAGGTGACTGTCCAACCCATATGCTACACAGAGGAGAACTGGAGAGAGAAGACCAGTTGGGATTATTTAAGGAAATTTTGTGTGATGCCAAGCATATCAGAGACACGAGATATCCAGTGAGTGGTTCACAGCTTTTCTGTTTCCATGGAGTAGGTGGTAACACTTTCCTGCAGCAGGGTGAATGGTTCAGCCATGGTAGCAGGATGTACCGAATACTACCATCTCAATTCAACTCATAAGTACTACCTGAGGAATGAATAGAAGTTCTCCCCCAGTCCAAAAATGGTTCTTGCATGATAAAGAAAAAAGAAACAAAGTACGGTAGATATATAAACCCTTCCTATAATTGACTATGGACAAAATGTTTCATGAAGGTAAATAATGTGAATGAGACATGATTAGATTTGAAGGGTGCTAAAGTCTTCTCTACACTTGCAAAGGACAAAGAAACGCACAGATAATGAGTACCTACATTTTTCCAGGTACTGTGTCAATCATTTTATATGCACGAACTTACACTCACAAAAGTCTCATGAAGTAGCTTTTAATCTTGTTTTCAGAAATGTATAAACTAGGTAAGATAAAGTAAAGCTAGGTAAACTTAATTGACTTATCCCAGCTCACAGAAAAAAAAATTTGCAGATATAATAAGACCAGGATACACTCCTGTGTCTAATGTACATCCCACACTGAAAGATCTTTATTTAAATGTACATATTACCCGTAGAACTAGTAAATGACATGTATGTAAAAATTCAGTAGGAAATATCTGGCTCATTGGAAATAAGATTGGTTTAAACGGAAAGATGCAAAAGCTGGTTGCTGAGATGATAAGAATAGGTCAAGATGGCAAAACCGTCAGAGGGAATGGCATGGGGCATTAGCAGGTTAGGAGACAGCATTATGGTCCAAGATGAGAGCCCCCGAAGACAAACTTCACCAACTTCATAATTTTTGAGGGGTGTCCAGCTAAGAAAAATGTAAAAAATCTACTCTTTTAAGTTTTAAGTTTTTAAAATCATTTTAGTATTTTAAATATATTTTGAATGTTCAGCAGGCAAAGACGATTGAATAATTCCTGTCAGAAAAAAATTCTATATATCAACAGAAGGAATTATATGTAAGCCAGACAATGAAGAGTGTGGAGGGCAAGCATTATTATCCAGGGCAAAACAATTGTTACACTTTTTGTTAGATCCAAAGAAGAATGATGGGAGACTGAAAGCTGTCATCCAGGCAACATATTCTGTTTGGAGAATTATTAAGTTATGAGATCATCTATAAATACATGTAGATTGGGATGAGATGGGGATATATGGAAAAGGAAAATTCTATCTCATACTCTGTTTTAACTTCAGAGAACACTCTCTTTTGAAGGAACATTTTGAAAGTCCCATTTGTGAACAGAAAGTCAGCCAAAAGTTTTAACTTCATAGCTATTGAGTTGATATTATATTTAATATTAACATGCAATTAATTATTCTTTTTATTTATTTTATGGATTTTAATTAAAAATTAATGATTCTTTTTAAATAAAATTTGAAAGAACAAAGTAAAATATCTGTGAAGTGCATCAGGTGATAGTTCTAAAAGCAACTGGAAATGACTTTATTAGTCAAAACAGTTAAGAAGTAACAAGCAGGGCTGTCCCTATCTAATTCAACTTTTTAAAAGATAAAAAGAGGAAAATAACACACAAAAATCTCAACCACCACCACAACAATAGAAACAAAAACTACTTAGCACTGAATTAAGCAGTAACTGAAAACAGTTGTAATGTATGCCACTAAGGTGAACTCCAGAAGGAAAAAAAAAATGGAATCTTGGCAACAGAGGTTAACAGATTACAAAAGAATCACCTTGAAATGAGGAGACCCAAGGATAAGGAAGATTGCATCCATGAAGTATAGATAAACAATTTAAGTAAACATAAGNAAGTATACATAAGATTCTTATTTTTCATTTGGAGACAAATGCAACCAGGTGTCCACAGTAAGGCTTTAGGAATTCTAAACAGTGTATAATTCTTGGTACCTTCATCAGAAGACACTGATCTGTCAGGGTATATGGTTATAAGTGGACAATTCCTATCAAGCATGGGCCCTAGGAAGAGTGAGAAATTAACTTTCTCTAATATCAAATTGGGACCCACTCCCAGAGGAAGGGACAAGTTTTCTCGGGAGGGTAATTGATTTGACATAAGGGGCAGGGAAAAAGTATGGGCTCCGTGGCTCCTCAAACTGTTTGCCTGTCAGATTCAAAGTCTACTAGGCAGCAAAGGAAACCATGCTAGAATAAGAATTTGTAACAGGATGGCTTAATTTCAAAAAGGAGATAATTACACTTCATTATAAGCCATGATGATTTAGTTGCTGGGATTGAGCTTATGATAAAGGGTGACAAACTAGTTGACTAAAAAACTAGAACAGATAAATCTTACAGACGAGGATTATTAGTAAACCCATTCGGGGATGAAAGAGAAAGAAGCTAAAGAAATTAGAGAAAGATATGGATAGACAATTTATTTCTTCAATCCCAAAATAAAGAACGGGTTTTAAAACCATACACAAAGTCCTATTTGAGTGTTTTTATTTCAATGGAAAAGGTGTCATTGACTATGAAACAGGAGCTATCCAAAAACTTGTGCCCAGAGTGATCTATCCTAACAGGTGTCACAATCTACCTGGTGACACCTTGCACAATTGTAATTATACTCACTCCTCCTTCAAGATGCAATTGCTAAATACACACTGGAGACTTGGCACTTGGGTTACAACTGAAAAAAAATAAACACCCTTGCTCTCTTGCAGCTTACATTCCAGGGAGGGACAAAAACAAATAGGCAATAATATTAGGTAGTAAAATTAAAGTAGCTATATTAAAATCTAAAAACAAAAAAAATAAGTAAATGGAGAGTGACAAGAGTTGTTATTTTAAGTAAAGGGGCACGGGATACCTCTGTGAAGAAGTGACACTTATGTAGAAATTCAAATGCAGCAAGACCCATTATACAACTGTGAAAATAATGTTCCATGTAGAGGGAACAGAAATAGCAGAAGTCCTAAGGCCAGAGGATGCATGACTGCTTAAGAAATAGCAAGATCAGTGTGACTACGGTGATATGAATAAGGGGGAATGCGGTTAGAAATGAGCTTGTAAAGAATGCAAAGGACCAGATGTTTTAGGGATTTGTAGAACTTTTTATTTTCTTCATAGTGTGAATGGAAACCATTTCAGATCTAAGCAGCTGAATGGCATCATCAGTCATGTGTTAAAAGGGATAATTCTGAATGCAATATAAAGAACAGGCTTGGGTGACAAAAATTAAAGCAGGGGCACAAGTTAAAAAACTATTGCAGAATTCTATGTAGGTAATGATGGGGTTAAGACTGGGGTTGTAGCAGTGCAAGTGATCTAGGATATATGCAAAAAGTGGCATACACAGGGGCTTCTGATGACTTGGATGTAGGTTACAAAAGACAGTCAAGGATGATTCCAAGACTTAGCCTCTGCAACTAGAGAATGATGGTATCTTTTACTGTGATGGGACTCATTAGGCTAGAGCAGGTTTTGATAACAAATCATGAGTTTCATTTTTGACAGGTTAAGACAGAAAGTCTTATTAGACACCCAAATGGAAAAGTTGTGTTTAAAGCCATGAAACTGAGACAAACCAGAGAGTGAGAAAAGACAAACAAACCCAAAGAGGTCTAATCCAACATTTAGGAGTGTAGAANGCACCCAAATGGAAAAGTTGTGTTTAAAGCCATGAAACTGTGAGACAAACCAGAGAGTGAGAAAAGACAAACAAACCCAAAGAGGTCTAATCCAACATTTAGGAGTGTAGAAGGAGAGATAAGTCCAGCAAGGAGACTGAGAAAATGCAGTCAGTATAGTAATATGTAAAACACAAGGGTACAGTATTGCTAAGGCCAAGTTGGTGTTTCAAGAAAGGAGTAGGCTTCTTCTTCCATTCATGAGATATTAAGTAAAATAAAACTTCCTCAAAAATAAAAACTCTCTCTCCCTCCATAAACAAGTGGAAAATCAGATTAAATATGCAAAATAACACTTTAGGCACTAGAAAATGACAATGCAAGTATACAATTCCTGAAAAACAAACAGAAAAGAAATGAGGTGATCTCCGGATGGTCCTGGGTTATTACGGGGCAGCTGCTGAGCTGCAGAGAGGCGAGAGTAGATCACACATTGCTCCATGATCTCCCAGTGATGAGACAGAGATCAAAGTTTAGGGAGGTCAAGTTAATTAGAATTTATAGAGAAAACTTCCAGAGAAGAGAAAACTAAGCTGAGTTGGAGTTCCATGAGCCTAAATAAGGTTCTGCTTGACTGCCCATCTGCACAAGGTTCTGGTTACTATTCTAAGTACAGAAAAAACCTGCTAAGGAAAGAACAATAACTAACAAGCTATAATAAAACTTCCAGGGGTGCATGAGTGGCTCAGTCAGTTGGGTGTCTGCCTTCGGCTTGGGTCATGATCTGGGGTCCTGGGATTGAGTCCCATATCAGGCTCCCTGCTCCATGGGGAGCCTTCTTCTCCCTCTGTGCTTCTCTCTCTCTCTCTCTCTCTCTCTCTCTCACTCTGTCTCTAATGAATAAAGGAATAAAATCTGAAATAGAAAAAGAGAGGGAGGGAGGGAAAGAAAGAAAGGAAAGGAAGGAAAGGAAAGAAGGAAGGAAGGAAAGGAAGAAAGAAGGAAAGGAAGGAAGGAAGGAAGGAAGGAAGGAAGGAAGGAAGGAAGGAAGGAAGGAAGGAAGGAANAAAGGAAAGGAAAGAAGGAAGGAAGGAAGGAAAGGAAGGAAGGAAAGGAAGAAAGAAGGAAAGGAAGGAAGGAAGGAAGGAAGGAAGGAAGGAAGGAAGGAAGGAAGGAAGGAAGGAAGGAAGGAAACACTTCCAGAACTTACACAGAGCTAGGAATCATTTTACTGTTCACCAAATAAAATGGAAATATTTTGTCAAATAAGCATTCGGTAGACAATCAGAAGGGCAAGATGAAGAAATGGGATTAAATTCGTCCTCAAAAAAGGTACTCTATACCCTCTCTGAAAAAGATTAAAATTAAACCTCAGAAAAATCAAAGAAATCCTCAAGTCTTTGACTGATGGCCTGAAGAAAAAAAAAAAGAAACATTCAAAAACATGAAATCTAGCATATGAAAAAGCAGGCAATAATAACCAAGAGGAAAAGCGATCTATAGACACAGATCAGAAATGATTAATGTGATGAAATTAGCAGCATACTCCTAATACTGAGAAAAGCAAAACACCATATAAACATAATAAAAAGAAAAGTGGGATATATAAAAAGGGACTTAAATGGAATATCTATAAATGGAAATTGTACTAATGTAAAGGAAATATATTTGGGATGGGATGAACAGCAGGTTGGATATGGCAAAAGAAAAATCAATAAATTTAAAGATAGGAAATAAAACTCCCAAGATGAACCTCAGATAGAAAAAAGATTGAAAAACTTAACACAGTAGATTAAGGAAAAAATATCAAGCAGTCTGACACATATAATTAGATTCTAAAGTGGTGGAGGGTCTGATGCTGAAAAACCATTTGAGGGAAAACAGTTTAATTTTTTCAAAATTTATGAAACCATAAAACCACATATTCAAGAATCTCAACAAGCCTCAAAGAGACTAAAAGTGAAACATGCCAAGGCAAATCATAATCAAATTGTCCCCAAAAAATGATAAAAAATTAAACTCTTTGAAGCAATTAAAGGAAGAGGCACATTATGTATGGAACAAAAGGGTAAGAATTGATAACTAAAATTTGCCATAATATATGCTTGGAAAAACACAATAGAATGCTATGTTTAAAACACCAAAGAGAAAAAAAATGCATACATATATCTATTTTGTCAGCATAGAATTTAATATCCATAACTATACCTTTCAAAAATAAAAATGAAACCCTTTTTTGGACAAGAAAAAATGAAATTATTACCAGAATTGTATGAAAAATTATTAAAGGAATCTCTGAAGTCAAAAGGAAAAAATGACACTAGATGGAAACTTGGCTCTAGAAAAACAAAGAACATGCAAAATAATAAATGTAGGTAAGCATAAAAATATTTTTAATTTTTAACACTGTAAAAACTATTGGCCATTTAAAACAATAAGAATGAAAATATTTTGTGGGCTTTACAACACATAGCGAAGTAAAATGCATGGCAATAATAGCAGAAATGAGAAAGAAAATGAAATATACTATTGTAAGTTTTACTACAAGTGATAAGCATAACATATGCATTACAAGCATGACTAACCATTAAGAAAAACAAAATACAAGCAATACAAGCAATAATGTATTATAAAATAAAATAAAATCGTAAAAATTCAATCCAAATGAAAGCAGGAAAAGAGAAAAAAATATGTGCAAATAGCAATCAAACAGCAAGATGGTGGATTCAATCCCAATCATATCAATAATTACAGTTAACGTGAATATCTAAGCACTTCACTGAAATGGTCCAGGCAATCAAACAGCAAGATGGTGGATTCGATCCCAATCATATCAATAATTACAGTTAACGTGAATATCTAAGCACTTCACTGAAATGGTCCAGGTTGTCAAATTGGATAAATACCACGACACATAGCTAAAAAATAAATGGATGGAAATATATATTCAATGTAAACAGTACCAAAGGATGCTAGAGTTGCAGTATTAATATCATACAAAGTAAAATTCAGTACGTGGAATATTACATGAATAAAGAGGAATTTTTCTTACTGCTGAAGAGGTCAACTCATTAACATGGTACTATAATCTATAACCCTAAATGTGAATGTACCCAATAAAGGAGCTCCAAAATACATGAAGCATAAACTGATAGAATTAAAAAATAAAAAAATTTACAGTGAAAATTGAAAATTGTGACACTCCCCTATTTGATGAAACATACATAAGATCAGTAAAGAGTAGGTATCACACTTCTTGATTTCAAAGTATACTACTCATCTGTAGCAATCAAAGCAATATGGTACTGGTATGAAACCAAACTTATTTATTGGTGGAACAGAATAGAGAACTCAGAAATAAACCCACATGTATATGGTCAACGGATCTATGACAAAAGAGACAAGAATATATGATAGGGGAAAGACAGTCTGTTCAATAAATGGTGCTGGGAAAACTGGACAATGACTTGCAAAAGAATAAAATGGTCTATTATCTTACACCAGTCACAAAAATAAATTCAAAGTGTATTAAAGATTTGAATGTAAGATCTGAAACAATAAAATCCTAAAGAAAACATATGCAGTAAGCTCTTTGGTATGTCTCAGCAATATTTATACATACTCCCCTCAAGCAAGGGTGACAAAAGAAGTAAACAAATGGAATTACATCAAACTAAGTCNTCAGCAATATTTATACATACTCCCCTCAAGCAAGGGTGACAAAAGAAGTAAACAAATGGAATTACATCAAACTAAGTCTTTTGCACAGCAAAGGAAACCATCAACAAAATGAAAAGGCAACCTGCTGAATGGGAGAAGATATTTGCAAATTATATATCAGAGAAGGGGTTAATACCCAACATATTTAAAGAATTTACACAACTTTATATCTTAAAAAATGATCATTTTCCAAAGAAGACATACGGATGGCCAACAGACACATGAAAAGATGCTCAGCATCACTCATCATCAGGGAAATGTTAATTAAAACCATAATGAGATACTACCTAACACCTATCAGACTGTCTAATATCAAAGAGACTAAAAAATAAAGTGCTGGCAAAGATGTGAAAAAGGGAACCTTCATAAACTGTTGATAGGCATGTAAATTGGTGCAACCACTATGGAAAACATTATGGAGCTTCCTCAAAAAAAAAAAAAAAATAGAACTACCATATGATCTAGCAATTACACTTCTGGGTATTCATCCAAAGAAAATGAAAACACCTATTTAAAGATATATATACACCCCTGCATTTATTTCAGCATTATTTACAAAAGCCAAGATATTTTTGAGCTGTAAAAAAAGAATCTTGCCATTTGTAACAACATAGATGGACCTAGAGGGTATTATGCTAAGTAAAATAAGTCAGACAAAGAAAGACAAATGCTGTATGATTTCAGTTACATGCAGAATCTAAATCAAAACAAAAGAACAAACAAAACAGAACAGAAACAAACACATGGATACAGAAAAGAAACTCTTGATTAAAAAGGGAAGAGGGGTAGGGTGGTAGGCAAAAAAAGGTGAAAGGAATTAAGAGGTAAAAGATTCCAGTTATAAAGTAAACAAGTCATGGGAATATAATATACAGCATAGAGAGTATAGTCAATAATATTGTAATAACATTGTATGGTGACAGATAGTAATTAGACTTATCATGGGAATCATTTTGTAATGTATAAAAATATTGGATCATCATAATGCACACTAAAAACAAACAGGATATTGTGTCTCAATTATACTTCAATAAAAATATCAGTAAACATGTAGAAGGATTTAATATCCTCAATCGACTAAACCCAATTTCCATTTTTAAGTTGCTTAACTTCAAAATAGCAGAATATGCATTAGTTTTATGTGCACACAGAACAGTCACCAAAATAGACCATCTTTGGAACCATAAAAAAAAAAAAAGAAGTCAATAAATTTAAATGAAGTAAAAGCATACTAAATAGTCTCTGACCACAATGGAATTTTACTAAAAATCAAAAACAAAAAGATATCTCAAAAATCCTCCAATAAAGGGGTAGAATAGAAAGCCACAAATCCTTCTTCCCTCATTAGGACACCAATTCAACAACCATATATAGACCAATTATCTTCATGAGAAATCCAGGCACCAGTAAAGAGGCTTCTGCACTCCCAGGTGAGCATGGAAACAGCTGCACTGATACTAGTAGGGTAACTTGTGACACTCCCTTGCTAAAACCCCTCCTTCAGGAATAACACAACACAATCAATCAGGAGGAAACTTCCAATTCCAAGCTTTTCCCTGAGGAGGAAAAGAGACAAGGACACATGTCTAATGTTTAGACTTTGGGGAGCTATTCAAAGGACTAATTTGTTTCTTGCCTGAATCTAAGCACTGACAAGAAGGGGCACTAGGTTGGAAGACATGAGAAAAAAAGAAAAAGTTTTGGGTTAGCAGGCACACACTTAATGTTGCCCCTCCCCTCTGGTTCATGACGGAACAAATTACCCCCAACTCTTGGCTTCTCGCTAGACAGGAAGAGAGTGGAAAATATCTCTGATGTTTTAGTTTTTCAGGGGGCTGCCCAAAGAATTGGTGTCTGCCTGGCCCAATTTGAAGTGTTTATGGGAGGCATACTCAAGATGCCTGAGGGTCACAGAGAATGAAAAAAAAATCTGGGTGGCTAGACATGAAAATAGCCCAAGAATCCACTGATGGATGAATAGGATATATATTTACATTGGCAATATGGAGAAATATCTTGAAGACTAAGTGAAATAAGTCAGACAAAGAAAGACTAATACTGTATTATCTCACTAATATGTGAAATCCAAAATAATAACAAAAACACCAAACTCACAGAAAAAGAAATCAGATCAGATTGTGGTTACCAGAGGTGGGGGATGGGGGAGTGGGGGAACTGGAGAAAGGTGGTCAAAAGGTACAAACATCCAGCTATAAGATAAATAGGTATTAGGAATATAATATACAACATGATAACCATAGTTAACACTACTGTATGGTACGTGGGAACATTTTTAAGAGTTCTTATCACAAGAAGAATTTTTTCTTTTCTTTTTATTGTATCTATATGAGATAATGGATGTTAACTAAACGTACTGTGATAATCATTTCAAAATATATGTAAATAAAACCATCATGCTGTATACCTTAAACTTCTACAGTGATGTGTATCAATCATTTCTCAATAAAAGTAGACTACGACAAAGAGGACGAGGACGAGGAGGAGGAGGAGGAAGGGGAAGTGGAAGAAGAAGGACAACAATGGCAATGACAACAACAACTGAGTGGCTTGTGGTAGCTCCAGAGAAGCCACAATACCACAGGTAGACATTAAAGGGAGCAAGATATTATGAGCAGCTTAAACAAACAAACAAAACAGCAACACCTCTCTAAATTTCTCTAGAAATTCATACACACAAATCCAGAGAAATCGCATTCACGGAAAATGTTTGAGAGGTCACCAAAATGTCTAGCCAGGCTGATCAATGAAGATGGTCTCTGCCCAACGTCACTCAATAAAGACTGTAGTGGCTGTTTTTCAAATGTGTGGATTCCAACACAAAGTAACAAGGCAACAAAAAATAATAATTAAAAAAAATTATAGCTCAACCAAAAGAACAAAATGTTATCTCCTGAAACTGACCCTAAGAAGTGGAGGCATATGAATTACCTGGTAAAGAACTGAAAGTAAGCATGGTAAAGATTCATAAAGAACTCAGGAAAAAGAAAAGATGCACAAAGAACTCAGATCCACGAACAAAATAGGAGTATCAACAAAGAAACAGAAAATACAAAAAGAACCAAACAAATTTGGAGCTGAAGAATACAACATGTGTATTGAAAAATTCACTGGAGGGGTTAACCAACAGCTTGATCAAACAGAAGAATCAGTGAATTTGAATACAGGTCATTTGAAATCAACAATAGAATGGATCAATGAAACCAGTACCTGGTTGTTTGAAAATATATATAAAAATATTAACCTTTGATCAGACTCATCAAGAGAAAAAGAAGACTCAAACAACATTAGAAATAAAGGAGGAGAAATAATAACTAACACCACAGAAATGTGATGGATTGTAAGAGAATACTGTGAAAAAGTATATACATACCAACAAATTGGATAAGTATGAAGAAATGAATAAATCCCTAGAAACATAACCTTCCAAAACTGAATCAGGAAGAAATAGAAAATTTGGACAGACTGATTACTAGCAATGACATTGATTCAGTAATCAAAAAGACTCCCAACAAATAGAAGTCCAGGACCAGGTGTTTTCACAAGCGAATTCTACCAACCATGTAAGGAGAATTAATACCTATCCTTCTCAAACTATTCCAAAAAACAGAAGAGGAAGTAAAGCTTCCAAATTCATTGTGTAAGACCCACATTACCCTGAAACCAAAACCAGATAGACACTACAAAAAAAGAAAATGACAGGTCAGTATCTCTGATGAACATAGATGCAAAAATCCTCAAGAAAATGTTAGCAAACTGAATCAATACATTAAAATAATATATTTGGCATAATCAAGTGAAATTTATTTTATGGATGCAAGGTGATTCAATATTCACAAATCAATCAATGTGATACATCACAGTAACAGAAGAAAGGACAAAAAACCACATGACCATCTCAGTAGATGCAGAAAAAGCAATTGCCAAAATATATCCATTCATGATAAGAACTTAAGCAAAGTGGTTTTAGAGGGAGCATACCCCAATATAATAAAGACCATACAGGAAAATCCCGTATCTAACATTATACTGAATGGTGGAAAAACCGGGTTTTTCCTAGAGGAACAAGACAAGGATGTCTACTCTCACCACTCGTATTCAACATTATAATGGAAGTCCTAGTCACAGCTATCAGACAATTACAAGAAATAAAAGACATTCAAATGGGTAAGGAAGATGCAACTCTCCTCTTGCTATCTGCAGATGACATACTATATATAGAAAACCTTAAAGACTCCACCAAAACACAAATAGAGCTGATAATTAAATTCAGTAAGGTCACAGGATACAAAATCAATATACAGAAATCTGTTTCAATTCTATCATTAATAGTGAAGTAGCAGAAAGCTAAATTAAGAAAACAATCCCATTTACAATTGCACCAAAAATAATAAAATACCTGGAATAAACTTAATCAAGGAGGTGAAAGACCTACCCTGAAAACTATAGAACATTGATGAAAGAAATTGAAGATGACACAAAGAAATGGAAAGACATTCCATGCTCATGGTTTGGAAAAACCAACAGTGTTAAAATTTTAATCCATACTACTCAAAGCAATCTAGATGTTTAATGCACTCTCCATCAAAATACACAAAACATTCTTTCACAGAACTAAAACAATCATCCTGAAATTTGTATGGAAGCCCAAAATCCCTAAGTAGCCGAAGTAATCTTGAGAAAGAAGAACAAAGCTGGAAGTATCACAATCCCAAATTTCAATATATATTACAAGGCTGTAGTAATTAAGACAGTATGGTACTGTCACAAAAATAGACACACAGTTCAACTGAATAAAATAGAAAGCCCAGAAATAAACCCACAATTATATGGTCAATTAACGTTCAACAAAGGAGGCAAGAAAGTAATGGGAAAAAGATAGTCTCTTTAACAAACGGTGTTGAGAAAACTAGACAGCTACACACAAAAGAATGAAACTGGTCCACTTTTTTACACTGTACACAAAATAAACTCAAAATGGATTAAGGACCTAAGTGTAAGACCTGAAACCATAAAACTTCTAGAAGAAAACATAGGTAGTAATTTCTTTGATATCAGCCATAGAAAGATTTTCCTAGATAATACCACTGAAGTCAAAGGACATACAAGCAAAGTTAAACTATTGGGGCGACACCTAAATAAATGAATGAATGAATGAATGAATGAATGAATGAATGAATAAATAGCTTTCGTACAGAAAGAAAACCATCCACAAAACTGAAAGACAACCTACTGAATAGGAGAAGAAATTTGCAAATGATATATCTGATAAGGGTTAATATCCAAAATAAATAAAGAACTTACACAACTCCACACCAAAAAAATAAATAAACTGATTTTTAAAATGGGCAGAGGAAATGAATAGATATTTTTTCAAAGAAGACAAACAAATAGCCAACGGACACATGAAAAGATGCTCATCATCACAAATGATCAGGGAAATGCAAATTAAAACCACAATGAGATGTCACCCTATCCCTGTCAGAATGGCTAAAGTCAACAACACAAGAAATAAAAAGCGTCTGTGAGGATGTGGAGAAAAAGAAACCCTACATCACTGTTGATGGGAATGAATATTAGTGCAGCCACTAAAGAACAAGACGGTGGTTCTTTTAAAAATAAAAATAGAATTACCATATAATCCAGGATGGATATTCACCCAAAGAAAATGGAAAAAAATTGAAAAAATATATGCACCCCTATGGTTATTGCACCATTATTTACAATAGCCAAGAGATGGAAGAAACCCAAGTTTCCATCCATAAATGAATAAAGAAGATGTGATATATATATTTATATATGATGGAATATTACTCAACCAAAGAAAAGAATAAAATCTTGCCATATGTGACAACATGGATGGATGTAGAGGGTATAATGCTAAGTGAAATAAGTCAGACTGAGAAAGATAAATATCATATTTCTTTCAAATGCGGAATTTAAGAAACAAATGAACAAACAAGAAAAAAAGAGAGACAAAAAAGAAAAAATAGGGTCTTAAATACAGGGAACAAACTGGTGGTTGCCAGAGGGTAGGTGGGTGGCAGGGCAAGTAAAATAGATAAGAATACACTTATCTTGGGGTGCCTGGGTGGCACAGCAGTTAAGTGTCTGCCTTCAGCTCAGGGCATAATCCCGGCGTTATGGGATCGAGCCCCACATCAGGGTTCTCTGCTATGAGCCTGCTTCTTCCTCTCCCACTCCCCCTGCTGGTGTTCCCTCTCTCGCTGGCTGTCTCTATCTCTGTCGAAAATAAATAAAATATTAAAAAAAAGAATACACTTATCTTGATGACCACTGAGTACCATATAAAATTGCTTATATATGTTTATGTATATATACACACAAATATGTGTGCATATGGATCAAACTCCCCAATTGAAAGACATACTGTGGCTTCATGAATAAAAAATAAAAATAAGAAAAAATTAGATCGAATTATGTTACTACTTACCTTGGATTTAAGAATACACATAGGCTAAATGCAAAAGGAGAGAAAAAATATTCTACGTGAGAGGAAAGGTGGTCATACTTTATATCAAAGTGTCCTTTAAATCAAGAACTGTCAGAAGAGACAAAGGATATCATGTGGTGATAAAAGGGTCAGGTCTCCAGGAAGTTGTAACAGTTATAAATGTATATGTACCTAACATCAGAGCACCCAAACATATAAAGGAAATAGTAACAGACCCAAAGGGAGAAATAGATAGCAACATAATCATAGTAGGAGGTTTCAATATTCCACTTTCAATAATGGATAGGACAACTAGACAGGAGATTAATAAGGAAGCAAAAGACTTGAAAAACACTGTAGCCCAAATGGACCTAACAGACATATACAGAACACTCCACTTAGAACAGAATATGCATTCTTCTTAAAAGCATATGAAACATCCTCTAGTAAAAATTACACGTTAGACCACAAAACCAGTCTTAATAAATTTAAGAAGACTGAAACTATATATTTTTCCAACCACAATGGAAGGAAACTAGAAATTAACAGAAGAAAACTGGAAAATGCACAAATATGTGGAAATTAAAAAACACATTTTCGAACAACCATCGAAAAAAATTAAAAAACGATTATTACCCAATGAATAAATAAAAAATAAATTAGAAATTGCCTTGATTCAAAGAAAAATAAAAACACAATATATCAAAACTTATGGAATGCAGCAATATCAGTACTAAGGGAAAAGTTTATAGTGGCAAATGTCTAAAATGAAAAGATCTCAAATAAGCAACCTAACTTTACACCTCAAGAAACTAGAAAAAGTAGAGCAAACTAAGCCCAGAGTTAGCTGAAAAGAGGACATAAAAAGTCAGAGCAGAAATAAATGAAATAAAGACCAGAAAACAATAGAAAAATTCAACAAAACTAAGTGCTGTCTTTTTGAAAAGATAAACAAATTGACAAATTTTAGCTAGATTAAGGAAAAAAGAGAGAAAGTGCAAATAAAATCAGAAATTAAAGGGGACAGATTACAAGTAATACTTCAGAAATACAAAGAATTAGACTTCTTTGAACAATTACGCACCAAAAAATGGGATAACCTAAAAGAACTGGATAAACTCCTTGAAACATACAATGTACCAAGACTCAATCATAAATAAATAGAAAAGCTGAGCAGACAGAACTAGAAAGGAGATTGAATCAGTAATCAAATTTCTTCCAAAAAAGAAAAGCTGACGACCAGATGGCTTCTTTGGAGAATTTTACCAAACGTTTAAAGAATTAATGTCAATGTTTCTGAAGCTCTTCCAAAAAACTAAAGAGGAGGAAACACTTCCAAACTCATTTTATAAAGCTAGCATTACTCTGATACTAAAGCCAAAGACACTACCAAAAAAATAAATTAAAAAAAAAGGAAAAATAAAAAATANCTCATTTTATAAAGCTAGCATTACTCTGATACTAAAGCCAAAGACACTACCAAAAAAATAAATAAATAAAAAGGAAAAATAAAAAATAAAAAAAAGGAAAAGAAAAGAAAAGAAAAAGCTACAGGCCAATATCCCTGATGAATATAGATGCAAAATCTTCAAAATGCTAGCAAACTGAATTTAACAGCACAATAAAAGGATCATACAGCATGACTAATTGGGATTTATCTTTGGGAATGTAAAGATGATACAACATACAAAGATCAATAAATGTGATACACTACTTCAACAGAATGAAGAATAAAAATCATATGATCATCTCAACAGACACAGAAAAAGCAACTGAAAAAATTCAACAGGTTTTCATGATAAAAACGCTCAACAAACTATGAATAGGTGGAATTTATATGAAAGCTATATATGAAAATCCCACAGAAAACATTATACTCAACAGTGAAAAACTGAAACTTTTCCAATAAGATCAAAAATACACCAAGGACGCCCACTCTCACACTTTTATTCAACATAGTACTGGAAGTCCTAGCTGTAGCAATCAGATAAGAAAAAGAAATACAAGGAATCCAAATCAGAAAGAAAGAAGTAAATTATCTCTGTTTGCAGACTGTATGATTTTATATGAACAAAATCCTAAATATTTCACAAAGTGTTAAAAATAATAAAACAATTCCATAAAATTTCAGAATACAAAATCAATACACAAAAATCAGTTGGGTTTCTGTACACTGACAATGAACTATCTGAAGAGGATATTAATAAAACAGTCCAAATTACTACAGCATCAAAATAAATTACTAAGGAATAAATTTAACCAAGTAGACAAAACACCCGTACTCTAAAAATTAGAAAATATCTCAAAGAAATTAAACAAAACACAAATAAATTGAAAGACTTCTTGTGATGACAGAATGGATGTGTTAATATTGTTAAAATGTTCATACAGACCAAAGTAATTACAGATTCAATGTAATCCCTACAAAAATCTCAATGATATTTTTTACAGAAATAGAATGCAGTAATTCAGATGGAACCGCAGAGGACCCTGAATAGCCAAAACAACCTGAGAAAGAAGAACAAAGCTAGAGGCCTCACACTCTCTGAGTTGAAAACATATCACAAAGTTACAGTAATGAAAACAATATGGTACTGGCAGAAAGGCAATAAACATATAAAACAATGGGACCAAACAGAGAGCCCAGAAATAAAATCACACAAAGAAGGTCTAATGATCTTTGACAAGGGTGCCAAGACAACACAATGGGGAATGGATAGTAACTTCAGCAAATGATGCTAGGAAAACTGGACATGCAAAAGAATGAAATTGGGTCCTCATCTTGCACCAAACAAAAACAAAAAACAAAAACCAATCCCCCCCCAAAATACCATATGATCTGTAATTATAAAACTTCTAAAAGACAAAGGAGGAAACGTTCATAACATTGCTCTTTAAAATGATTCCTTAGGGGCGTCTGGGTGGCTCAGTCGGTTAAGCATCTGCCTTCAGGATGGGTCATGATCCCAGGGTCCTGGGATTGAGCCCTGCATCTGGCTCCCTGCTCAGCAGGAGTCCGCTTCCCTCTCTCTCTCTGCCTCTCCCCCCCAACAGCATGCACACTCTCTCTCTCACACACATTCTCTCTTCCTCAAATAAATAAAAGTAGAAAAATTTTTAAAAATGATTTTTTGGATATGACACCAAAAGTTCAGACAACAAAAACAAAAATAAACAATGGATACCGCATCAACTACAAAGCTTCTGCATAGCAAAGGAAACAATCAACAGAGTAAAAAGGCAACCTATGAAATGGGAGAAAATATTTGTAGACTATATACCTGATAAGGGGTTAACATCCAAAATATATAAGAAGGTCCTACAAATCAAAAAGCAAACAACTAAAAGAAGACAAAGGACTTGAACAGACACTTCTCCAAAGAAAACTTATAAATGTCCAACAGGTATAAAAAAAGAGACTCAACATAACTTATCATCATCAGGGAAATGTAAATAAAAAACTCACTGAGGTATTACCTCACTTCTGTTAAGATGGTCATTTAAAAGCAAAAACACAAAATAAGTATTGCTGAGAACGCAGTTAAATTGGAACTCTTATGTACTATTTGTGGAAATGTAAAATGGTGTAGTAACTGTAGAAAACAGTATGAATGTTTTTCAAAAAATTAAAAATAGAGCTGATAAGATCTAATAATCATACTTCTTGGTATATATTTAAAAGAATTAAAAACAAGTTTTCCATAATATAGTTTCACTCCCATATTTATTGCAGTATTAATTCTTTTTTCTTTTCTTTTCTTTTTTTTTTTTGAAAAAGAGAGAGTACATAGGTGCACATGAGTGGTGGGGGAAAGGCAGACAGAATCTTTTTTTTTTTAATATTCAGTTAGCCACTGTATAATACATCATTAGTTTTTGATGTAGTGTTCAATGATTCATTAGTTANAAAATAAGTATTGCTGAGAACGCAGTTAAATTGGAACTCTTATGTACTATTTGTGGAAATGTAAAATGGTGTAGTAACTGTAGAAAACAGTATGAATGTTTTTCAAAAAATTAAAAATAGAACTGATAAGATCTAATCATACTTCTTGGTATATATTTAAAAGAATTAAAAACAAGTTTTCCATAAAATATTTTCACTCCCATATTTATTGCAGTATTAATTCTTTTTTCTTTTCTTTTCTTTTTTTTTTTTGAAAAAGAGAGAGTACATAGGTGCACATGAGTGGTGGGGGAAAGGCAGACAGAATCTTTTTTTTTTTAATATTCAGTTAGCCACTGTATAATACATCATTAGTTTTTGATGTAGTGTTCAATGATTCATTAGTTATGTACAACACCCACTGCTCATCACAGCACCTTCCCTCCTTAATACCCATCACCCTGTTATACAGACAGAGAGAATCTTAAGCAGGCTCCATGCCCAGCACCAAACTCAAAATGGGGCTCAATCTCACAACCCTGAGATCATGACCTGAACTGAAATCAAGAGTTGGATGCTTAACCCCTTGAGCCACCTAGGTGCCCCAATATTGCAGCATTATTTGTAATAACCAAGAGGTGGAAACAACCCAAATATCTATTGACAAATAGATGCAAAGAATGTGACATAAATATACGTTATATTATTAAGACTTAAAAAAAAATCCTGTCATATACTATACACGGATGAAGCTTGAGGACATTATGCTAAGTGAAATAAGCTAGTTATAGAAGGACAAATATCAAATAACTCCACTTAGATGAATATCTGCAATAGGCAAACTTATAGAAGCAAAAAGTAGAATAGTAGTTGTCAGGTACTGGAGATAAAGGTACTGCCATGCAAAGGGTATAGGGTTTCCATCAAGCAAAATGATGTATGCTGTACTATATAGACATAGATAGAGATATAGATGATATAGATTATATAAATATATACNTGGAAACAACCCAAATATCTATTGACAAATAGATGCAAAGAATGTGACATAAATATACGTTATATTATTAAGCCTTAAAAAAAAATCCTGTCATATACTATACATGGATGAAGCTTGAGGACATTATGCTAAGTGAAATAAGCTAATTATAGAAGGACAAATATTGAATAACTCCACTTAGATGAAGTATCTGCAATAGACAAACTTATAGAAGCAAAAAGTAGAATAGTGGTTGTCAGGTACTGGAGATAAAGGTACTGCCATGCAATGGGTATAGGGTTTCCATCAAGCAAAATGATGTATTCTGTACTATATAGACATAGAGATATAGATGATATAGATGATATAAATATATATATATATGCATATAGTTAAAATACTGTACTATACACCTAACCCTGTTAACAACATAGATCTCATTACATGTTTACTACTTTAATTTTTAAAAATGGGCATAAGGGATCTTTCTGAGATGGTTGGAAATGTTTAAAAATTGGATTGCAGTGACGGCAGCACAATTCCATTACTCTAAAAAAATCACTGCACATTGAAAATTAGTACACTTAAAATGAGGAAACTTTATGGCATTCTAGAACAATAAAGCTATGCAAAAAGCACCAACTGGGAAAAACAATATTTCAAAATTAATAAACATTTTTAAAAATATATAGGTCAAAGAAAAAAATTACGAATTTTGAAAATATTTTAAACTAAATTGAAATGAAATCACAACATACGCCAACATCGGTGGAAAGCAGCTAAAGCAGCTCTTAGATGAAAGTTTAAAGTGTTAGAAATTTTTATTAAAAAAGAAGATAAAAATTAATAACTTATCCTCCATCACAATACATTAGGAAAAAGGTGATTAAACCCAAACATAGTCAAGGGAAAAAAGAGAATAAGGAATTGAAGTCAATGAAATATAGACTTAGTTAAACGTAGAAAAAAGCAATTAAACTGAAAGCTAATATTTGAAAATAATCAACAAAACTGATAAATCTTTACTCAGGTTAAAAAAAATAAACACAAACATAAAAAATTACCAATATGAGAAATGTGAGAGGCAAAATCACAATAGAAAGTAAAAAAAAAAAAAGAGAGAGAGAGGATAAAAAATTAAGAATAACTTAATGAAAATAAATTTGAAAGACAAAAACAATTTAAGCTCATTCAAGACAAAAACTAATATAAGAATCAATGAGTCATATGTCTATTAAATAAACAGATTTCATACCTAAAATTTCCACACAATGAAGAGCTCTAGGCTGAGATTGCTAAATTAGTGAATACTACCAAATATTAAAGAATAAATAATACCTATTAAAAGGAAATTTTTGCAACAAGTGAAAAAAGGTAGAAATACTTCTCAACTAACTTCATAAGGTCAATAATACCCCGATCCCTAAACCACTCAAAAAGATACAGGAACAGTAAAACAGTGACAAACAGCCTTCATAAATTAAAAGACTAAGAGATTCTTAACATGATGTTAGCAAATTAAAACCAGCAGTGTATAAAAGTACATAATGGCCAAGAAGAACAATTTTGGAAATATTAACATTCAAACTACAGTTTAATTATCACATTAGCTAACTAACCAAATAAATAAATAAACAAAATGAAAATGTAAAAAGAAATGACTATAATTGCAATAGATGCAGAAAAAGTTATAAACTTAACCCAACACTTATTCATGATAATACCAGCCATTAACTTGGGAATAGAAATACTTCAAAAGTGATAAAGAGTATTTGTGAAAACCTGAGCTAATATCAAAGTTAAAGGTGAAAGCCTGACTGTTTTTTTTAAGTTCTAAAAGAAGACAAGGATATTTTCTTTTGCCATCGGTCAATATTGTACTAGAGTTCCTATTAAGTGTGATAGGGAAGAAGAAAAAAAAAAGACATGTAGATTGAAAAGAAAAAATAAAACTATTTATTTGAAAATGGAAAGCTTGTTATATAGTAATTCCCATGGAGCCTTAAAAATAACTATTAGAACATGAAGTTGGTTTAGGAAATTTGCAGGTTATAAGGTAAATATACAAAAACCAAATGAACTTATGCATATTCTCCATTAATGATTCAATTGAAATGAAGTAAAGTAGTATCATTTATAATAGCATCATAAACATGAAATACCTAAGAATGAATTTTAAGAAAATACATGTAAGACCTTTACACTAAAAACCACAAAACATCACTAAGTAAAATTTTAAAAGATCTTCATTGATGGGAAGATATACCAGATTTGTGTATCAGAATTCTCACTACTGTAACAAGTCACCATCCCCCCAAGTTATGTATAGATCTAATGCAATCTCAATCACAGTCCCTGCAGACCTTTTTTGAGGAGAGGAGGGGCCTAGAAATTGATAAGTTCATATTGATGTTAATACTGAAATGCAAAAGATGTAGAATACTAATACAATTTTGAAATTAAGGACTTGAGTTAATTTTTTTTTAATATTTATTTATTTATTTATTTATTTATTTATTGAGAGCGGCTCCGTGCTGGGCATGGAGCCTAAGATAAGGTTCAAACTCACAACCGCAAGATCACGACCTGAACCAAGATCAAGAGTTGGACAATGAACCGACTGAGCCACCCAGGCTCCCCCCCTCACTTTTTATTTCATTTCTTGATATAAAGAATTACCATCAAGTTACAGTACCAAGATATGGTAATACGGGACTAAAGAATATCAAACAAAATAGAGAGTCCAGAAACAGATGTAAGTAGCTCACATACCAAAAGCCAATTACGTTTTTACTAAGGTGCTAAGAAAATTCAATCAGTTAAGAACAGTTATAATAAATTTTGCTTCGACTCTTGGTTATCCTGATTTTAAAAAAAATTAAACTTGATACTTATTCCACATTCACATGCAGAAATAAATCAAAATGAATCATAGACTTAAATGTAAGAGCTGAAGTCTATAAGGCTTTTAGAGAAAGTATAAGACAAAATCATTTTGACATTGAGTTAGGCAGAGTTCCATTCAGAACATAGAAAACATAGATTGTAAAAGAATAGGTTGATAAATTCAATTTCATCAAAATTGGTTATTTTTCTTCTTTCCAAAAACTCTGTTAAGCAAGTTGAAAGGCAAACCACAAACTGGGATGAAACATTTCAAACCACACAACTAACAAAGATGTCTTACAAGTAAATCGAAATAGATAATAGAAAGACAACTTAATTTTAAAAAATGAGAATAATATTTGGAGAGATACAACACCAAAGAAGATGAAAACATGGCAAAAAGTACACGAAAAGGCTTTTAACTATCATTATTCATTAGAGAAATCAAAACCAAAATCAAAATGAGGTGCCACTCCACCCCTACTAGAATGGCTAAAATTAAGACTAACAGTACCAAGTGTTAGCAAGGATTAGGAGCAACTGTAATATTTCTTGTGGGAATATAAAATGGTTTAATAAAGCTTTATAAACTGTTTCACGGTTTCTTTTACATTTAAACATACACATGGCATATAACCCAAAATTCAATTCCTAGATATATACCCAATAAAATGAAAACAAATGTCCACACGAAACCTTGAACATGTGCATTCTATTCATTCACAGTGGAAACAATCCAAATTTCCACCAGCGGGACAAATTTTAAAATGTGGTATATCTGAACAAGAAAATGATTTATTCAGTAATAAAAAGGAATGAACTACTGATATATTCAAGAAAATGAATCTCAAAAAATATTATGTTGAGGGAACATAGCAGATACAAAGAAAGTTCATACTGTCTAGTGTGATTTATATAAAAATCTATAAAAGACAAATTTAATAGATATGATGAAAAAAGCAGATAAATGATTGCCCAAAGTTGAGTGGGACACAATTGACTGGAATCGGGTAAGAGGGAACTTTTGGAGATGTCTACATTTTTATTGTGTTGGTAGTTGTACAGACTACACATTTGTATGTACCCATTTCTCAAAATTCATCAAACTGGGCACTTAAATTGGATGCATTTTATACTGAATAAATTATATATCAATTTTTTTATAGGGGGGACCTATCTACTGCCAGGTACTGCTGAGTAGTTCAGGTAGGTGAGGACTGAAAAGAGTCCACTGGATTCTGCAATGTGGAGGCTACTGGTGACCTTGGCGATATGTTTCATAAAAGGGGTGAAGACTAAATCCTGATTCATTTCCAGAGACATGGGACATATAAAAGCAATGAATAAAAACAACTGTGTAAACACTTTTTTTTCCTGTCAAGTGGAGGAATGGGGTGGCAGCTGGTGTGGTTTTGCTTATTGGTAAGGCTTGAAATAACATGGCACATTTCTCTATTTCTAGGCATGATGCGGTAGAGAAGGAAAAATGGATAGAGCAGGAGAATGAAGGGATTGTAGAAAGATTTTGAACAGATTAAGGTAGAAAGTTTAGACTTAAAAGAGGTCATCATAAAAGAAGGGAAAGTGGAGTTTAAGGAAACAAAACACGAAGGCAGGTAGAAATGATAAGGAGAGTGAAGAAGGTACGTAATAAATAATCTCTGAGAGTAGCACATAAAATGGGAATAGGCAGCACTAAACAAAATTTACATTTATAGGTCCAAAAATTCCTTCTACACACATCTCTTAAACATTGAATATATTCTAGGCACTACACTAGTGATTGGAGATACAGTGGTGTGAAGAATAGAAATACATGTTTTTGTTCTCATGAAGCTTGGAAGGCAGGACAAATAATGTATCAGTAAATAAGGAACAAAGAAATAATATTTTATAAACTGATAAATGCAATGAAGAAAATGAAGCACAGTAATGGGCTAGAAAGTCCTTAGGGCATTGAGTAAAAATGATTTTAGATAAGGTGTTTGGAGAAGACCTCTGATGTGGTTTCATTTGGGGAGAGTTCTGAATGAGAGGAAGCCTAAGGTAAGTTAACTGGCTAAGGGAAATAAAAACCGTGAATTCAAGGGAAATAATAAAGCAAATCTAAACAATCTTATTCCCAACTTGATACCCAAATTTGCAATGTCCAGACCAGGTCCAATGCTACTTTTCTAAAAGAGCCCCCATCTGGTGCACAATGTACAATTTTTAAATCCAGAAGACAAAGGCACAGTAGTAGGGAAAACATAACAAGACACAGAGGCTGTGTTAATTTTCCACCTTCCCCTAGGGCCCCGAGCCTCATTCTGTTCTATTTCCTAACAGCTGGCAGGCTTTTGTTCTTTTCCTCTGTAACTGTTTCTCCAGCAGGTAAAGCTCCATTTGGCATCCAGGGCATATGATTGTTATAAGCAGTGTCCCCATGACATTTCATTAAGCTGGTCTTTCTACACTTACCATCAGACTACTGGAGCCTTGTTAGAAGCACTTAATTGCATCCTATTTTTGAGGCTGTAGCTGTATATCAAGACTGAGCTCTCATGTTAATTTCTTTTTAGTTTTTCCCAAGGTCTTCCTGCTGATTAGAATTTTAACAATGACTTTCTCCTTCTAGCTTCCCTTCTTTATCTCTGTCTCTCTCCCTGCTTCCCTGTAATTTAGGACTATTCTGTCGGCTGTAACAGGCATTGCTTTTTTGTTGATGTAATTTGTGTCTACCTGGGTGTCAAGCATCTCTAAGTCCTCGTGGGATGTTGAGGTCGGGAAATCAAGATGATGCCCACCGTACAACTTTCTCAGGGCATTGATCTCTTCCCCATTCATTGATTGAATAAACTTCTTGAATATAACCCCCAAAAAATGGCTTTTTAAAATGTGCTGCTTCTATGTTTAATTGGTCCTCTTGGGATTCCATGCCCATTAAAAAACAAACACAACAGATCATCAGGCTGTCTTAGGGTAAAGAGGATGAACTGGCTCTCAATGTGTCTTTTGAGACTGATCCTGTCTACTGCTGCTTTTAAAACTCGTTCCTTTTGAGCCTTTAACATGTACCAGGCACTCTTCTCATGCCTCACAAGAGTCTCACTTTTTAAGAAGCATATTAGGGTGCTCCTCACTTTACAGATGAGCAATATTAAGTTCCTTGACCGAGTTGCCCAGTTATTACATGGTGGAAATGGATTCAAACTCATATCTTCTGGCCCTAGAGCCTAGGGTCTTAAAGCCACATATTCCCAGGATGCTGGACCATAGTTTGCACAGGAGAGATGCTCTTTGACCTGAAGCACATATTTCTCCTCTGTTTTTTTTAAGACACTTCTTTGTGTCCTCCCTTCTAGTTATATATTTCTTCACCTTGACTTGCAATATTCCAACAGGACTTCAGACTTTGAGCTTGAGTTAGACATAATTGGGAGGGCATGTTCAAACCGCCCCACTGCCATTTTTCCTGTTTCAGCGTTCAGCCTCTTTTCTGAGACCCCACAACTTCTCAACCGTTCCTGCTTTTGGCAACACCGTCACTGTCCTTTACCAGTTGCCAGTGAATTTTGTGTCACATAGCTCTGACGATACTCCCCCTGCTCCCACCATTTCCTTGATGGCCTGTGCTAAAGGCTTGAGTTCACCTTGCTTTACCATGGGTTTATTTACAGTCTTGGCTTGAATCTACCATTGAAGCCGTATTTCCTGACAACTCTCACCCTTTTTTTACATCACATCCTATGCTTCATTATACCAATTTACTCATTTCTCCCCAAAACACCCATGCCATTGTTCATGCTATTTCTGTCTCTAAGAGTGCCTTTTTTTCTAGCCAAATCATTTGAGCTCTTTGAAACCCAGCTCATGAGTCACCTCTTCTGAGATGGATTTTGTGATCTTCTCCCTGCTTTCAGGCAGAACTAATGCATACAGTCTCTCCTATCTGTTCATAATTCTCTGTGGATGTAGTCAGTGTGTAACAATTGCCATCGTTTTATTATAGTTAATCACATTTCTGCCTCTCATAACAGACTGTGAGTTTCTCAAAGGCAGTTATCATGTCTTAGATACACAGTAGGTACTCATAAATCTGCCACATGAATAAATCCATGAATAGACACTATATATTGCTGCACCACCAACCAAATGGATTAATCCAGCAAGCACCAATTGCGTAGAGCACAATGGTACCAATTACTGAGATTCCGGTCTCATTAGATTGGGTTGATGCCTTTCTTTTAAAAAATACTCCCTAGCACAGATCTGAGAGTGATTACTAATGCCTCTTTCTTGGAATAAGGAAAATCACACATAATAAATTATGGTGGAGTTCTCTGGGAAGGAAGAAAGAACAGATGTCTTGAATCAGAGGTACAATGCCAGTTGGGGAACCTTCTGTACCAAGTGTTGATCATGCCTCTTCCTCATTTCCTTGCATCATCCTTGCTTCCCCTACAGCCTAGAGATTTCCTTTCCCATTCCGTCTTCTAAATGAGCCAGTTTATTTCTTTTTCACTGCCTTTCTGAGCCACCCCGCCCCCTCACTGCTATTTCAGCCTTGGCCCATCTCACTCTCTTCCTCTGCTGCAATTAAATAACTTCCTGAGGTTTTATTAGGTTATTCTTCCAGAAGGTGGACTAGTGCCTAGGGGCACTGTGGAATAAAAACACCAAAAAGGACAGCCTAGTTATTTTCTATGGAAAGTAGTCACCACACAACACACCAAGCACACTGGGAGGGAGAAAAAGGGAGGGAATTTAAGGACTATGAAGCTTGCATATTTTATTTAACTGCTCTTTCCACCTGCATAAACACAATATGTCACGCAACTTTAAGGGGAGTTGTCCTCTATCTTCGCATATTAAGAACTGTGTTTGAGAGCCTCGGATGGAGCATTAAGAGTGCAGAGTAGGAGCTGGGCAGTGGGCCATGTGTAACTCCCTAGATATAGAATCTTCAGGTCTCTCTGTGGAGCAACCACACTCTTAACAAATCTGAAATCAAAATAGCCATTGTCTGAAAACCTGGAGTGGAGGAGGGGAGATCTTCATTGTACTTCGCAGAGTCTAGGTAAAAAATTAGAAATTGTTCAAATGTGTGCTCTCTGCCTTCCCATTGCCTCTTTTCTGCCTCTCCTACTGTACCTAGGTGCCCCCTCTTTCCTCCCTTGCCCTAAGAATATTCTCAAGTATAGTACTCATGATACCTCTGGTTTCTTGAAACCCCACCTTGATTGAGCAAATAATACTCTGAATACTGGCTCCTGAAAGTTCTCGGATTCTAAAATCGTTCAGTTTCTCTCTATATATCTCACTCCTATTTTATCCTTGGGATTCATATTACTTATTGATTTAGTAATCAATGCTTTTTTAACTAGCACACATAAAACTTGACGAACTGGATGTTGATTCAATGCTTATACTCTTGCATATGAATTTGAATTTTCATCCCAGGTTTTATGACTGAAAACAGACACATATCCAGAAGATAAGGAAGAAGAGTTTCTTAGTACCTTATCAAATTTCTCGTGCGTACTGATAAGTGATACCTGATATATAGATCTGAGTCATATTAGTCACAAGCTTCTTTTCAAATAGGAGCTGGTGAAAATCATCCATTTTCTATTTTGTTTTGTCTATCTACTCAGACCCCAAATAAACAAACAAAAGGATGTCCCTATCATAATAGGAAGCCAACATAATACAGATCCTCCAAAGTAACATCAGTGGTGTTGGACTTCGACTTTTCCCAAGGAGATGCTCCTAAATACCTGTACTTTTGAATTTAAGCTCGTCTGTCCTCCTCTAAATGGATGGAATTCTAATGCAAACTGTTTGGCATCAGAATAGGTGGTCTTTTATTTCAAAAATGTCTGTATCATAAAAGGACGTCAGGGCGTCCGGGTGGCTCAGTCAGTTAAGCATCCGACTCTTGGTTTCAGCTCAGGTCATGATCTTTTACAGATCATGGGATTGAGCCCTGACTAAGGCTCTTGGCTCAGCAGGGAATCTGCTTGAGATTCTCTCCCTTTGCCCCTCGCCCTACTCTCTCTCTCCCTAAAATAGAAATAAATAAATAAGTCTAGATATTAATTTTTCTCCTTACCGATTATCATATTTGGATTTAACTAGGGCCTTGAGACAAATTACAGTAATCCAAATGGAAGCTTCAAAAAATACAATCTGTGCTTGATAAGAAGAAATCCTCAAAGATACCAAAAGAGAATAAGTCTCTCTTAAAATGGCATAGGATTATACATACACGATTTTTTTAAGAATGAGCTCATGCCTGAAAACAATGGAAATCACTACTCCCACATCATGATATCACCACACATATACTTTTTAATGCTTGTGTTTTGTATTTCCAAAAAGGATTCTAGAGTGGTTTTGAAATGTATACTTAGTCTGTGTGTAAACATATTTTAATAAAACATAATGATTTTTAACATGTAAAAAAACCAACAAAAAACCAAAAAGTAGAAATTTCTGGGTCTAAGATATTGCCTTTCATATTTTGTCAAATTTACACATAAGATGACACCTATCTTGCTTATATAAAGGGGCAGAACCAGCCCCACCGAGAATATAAATGGGAAGACCCACCTCTGAAGGAGTTATGTTCTTATTGCTGATACTGGTCTTTCTAAGGCAACTGGAAGTCAGGAAAGGATCCTTTCCTACTTGATGGAAGCTTTGGAATTGGACCCCTTGGTGACTTGACTTCTCTCCACTATAGGTAACTCAGACAGTTGGTAATAGTTATTAAAAATCAACTTGTGCTGAATCCTCTACTCTCTGCCTCATAAACAGAACATCCCAAATAATCAAAGAAAGTACCCTCTAATTCTTCAGTTCCTCAAAATATGCTTCTACTTATTGCTTGACCCAAGTTGCAGAAGCGCCACATTTCCAGTTCACAAGAAAATGTATAGGTTTCCATTTAGATCATGTTCCAACTACAGATGCGTCTTTTCTACCACACCCTCCAAGATCATTTGCTCTCTGAGTGCCTCTACTAAGGCAAACATTCATGACTTTTGGAGGCATTTTGAATCTTTACGGGGCAGAAGCAATCCTGGTACTAATCCACCATTCACTGAGAAATTAGTAATCAAGTATGCTGATCAATTTACTCTCTTAGCTTTTCAGATATCATGTGTGACTTATCCTTTTCATTTGCCCTCTTCATTCATTGTACAGTAGTAGCAAGAAGTTACGAAAATCCATCTGTTGAGCTCTGAGGGTACTAGTGATAAAAGATACAATTGAGGTTATGCTAAGAGAGAGGGCTTACATTATGTTTTGATTTCAGTATGGACATATCTTATCACTCTTGACCACCTTACACCAAAAACTGAGAAGGAAGTGAAACTGACATTTACTGAGATATTTACCACATGGCCAGGCATTAAGAGTTTTGTGTTGAATATTTTAGAACATGTTGTTTCCTTTATTACTCAGAACAACCCTGTACAGTGGGTGCTCTTAGCCTCATTTTAACAGAAGATAAATCACCAACGTTATATGCTGGTAAGTGGCAGCATTTGAACACATATCCAGGACTATCTAACTCCAACTCCATGCTTTTCTATCATATGATTTTTGCTATGTCTAAGACTAAATGGGATGTTTGCAAACAATGGCTGTGTTTCCTCTCCATGGTACAAAACTGTCTGAAAACCATCAACTTGCTTTTGTGGGTAAGTGACATGGAAAACAGCTATTTCAGAAGGTAGAACCAACCTAGGAAATGAGGTAACAGGAAGTGGGGGAGAGGAAAAAAAAAATTTGAAGTGAGCATTGAGAAGAAAGAATTTGTTCTGCAGCCTCTTTCTTTAGGATCCCAAAGTCATCAGGTCATAAAGCTACACCCCTTCAAGATAGAGGCTAAGTAAAAGGCCAGGTGAGAGCAGGGAGACTCTTCACAACCTTCATTCCAGCACACACTCAGTTTTGAGTGTAGCAAGCCCTGAGCTACAGGGCTCTGAATGCTGTTCAATGCAATGTCATGTGGCTTTATGTTTACCTTGGGCATTTTTGTTAGCCTTATACAAATTATATATATATATATATAATTAACCCATTATAAACCATGGTGAGAGAAATGTCAAGTAGCTGAATTTCTACTTCCCGTTCCTGGCCATGACTGTTGGCCATAAAATAGTCTGTCTTCTAATTATGGTGGGACTTGCCCTAATATTATGCCTTCTTCAATTAGGAGTACCACAGCAGAACATACTTATTCTTTGAATAGCATAGCTCTTTCCTTGGACCAGGTGCAATGATGTGCCAAAGAGTTTGAGGGAGTCTTAAGTTCCCAGGTTTTAGCTTTTATCCCAACTGGAGTGCTCAGTATCTCCTGCTCCCCTCCCACAGCCTTCACATAACGGTGAGATTCTTCCTCTAGTGTGGGTTGCTTCCTTTCAGTCAGTGTTGAACTCCCCAGATGTGAAACACCTCTCAGGGATCCCCTCTGGAGATTTTCGGATAACAGAGAGATGGAGTCAGGGCACCTGGGTGGCTCAGTCGGTTAAGCATCCCAACTCTCAGTTTGGATTCATGTCATGATCTCAGAGTCCAGAGACTGAGCTCCCCATCAGCCTCCCCACTCAACAAGGAGTCGGCTGCCCCGCTCCCTCTGCTCCTCCCCCTGCTCGCACTCTCTCCCTCTCTCCCCCCCCCACCCTCTCTACAATAATTTAAATCTTAAACAGGCAGATGGAGTCATGGAGAAGGCTGTTTATATGCCACAGACACTGGTGTAAAATGCTTTCATACATACTTGAAGGCCATAGTGACTGAGTTTATGGCAAGGCACCTTTTCTCCCCCAACCCTTTTATCATAATCTCTGCAGTTTGATTTAATCTTGATTTAGACTGCCTTAAATTTTATTTTGACCATACTTGCTCTGAGGAAACATATTCAAGGGAAAGACTGTAAAACCAAGAGATGCGCTAAATAAGCAGAGACAGCCTAAGAACGTATAAATGACCACTGGTTCAGTGGTGCTTGATGCTATGCTCATGGAATAAGGAGGTACTGTTAACTGATAATAGCTAGGGTAGTGGTGACCACAAATCCCACCAGAACATGAAGGGGGTATTGGTCAGGAAATGTTGCTGCAAAGCCTAAGAGAGCTTATGCTACTTGAGATCAGTGTCTCTCAATATTTAATTTTATGACTTCACATAACATTATTTAGAATTTATAGTAAATTCTATGTGACAAAGACAAAGCAGAGAAATTTTATGAACTTTTTCAAAATCAACCTGAATTTCCACTTATATTTTAATATCCTACCTTAATCTCTTTTTGGCACGTATCCCAAACAACTGAGAACCACTTGCCTGTATAGTTTCCACGTTTGCCCAAAGAGTCATTCTTTTATTAGAGGAAAAACATCCCCAACTATCTGTTTCTTTGTATCTCTTTGAGAACAAAGATCACCATATGCAGATTAGGAAAATATATGTGGATGCTTGCAAATGTGATTAGCACAAACCTGGGAGGAAAATGCCCTGTGGTAAAAACAATTGATTGAATTATATTAGAAGAACATGAGAGTAGGGAGAAAACTAACTCATACAGTGAGAATCAAGAAGAGCAGAAAGAGAACTAAAATCTAAAACTAAAATCCAGGGACCCCTGGGTGGCTCCATTGGCAGCCTTTGGCCCAGGTCATGATCCTGGGGTCCTGGGATTGAGCCCCATGTCAGCAGGGAGTCTGCTTCTCCCTCTGTCCCTCCCCACTCCCACGCATGTTCTCTCTCCTTCTCAAATAAATAAAATCTTTAAATAAATAAAACTAAAAACTAAATTCATAGGCAGGAAATAGCCAGGTTTTAACGATAATCATGAAGCTCGTAGAAGAGTTTAGATGTAAATGGATAGGCGATAGGCGAAGAGATGTCAAGGATGGTTTTGAGCAGAAGTAGGAAATGACTAGATGTACATGGTATATAAGTTTCACTGATGGCAGAATGAAAGATAAAGTTTAGGGTGAAATGAAAGATAGTGAGATCATTGTTTTGGTCCACTTTAGAGGTGATGAAGGCCTGCTTCTTAGGATGGTAGCCATGCAGATTCAGAAGAGACGATAATGTGAAACTACATGAGGAATTACCAAGATTTGAAAACAAGGTAGATGTGAAAAGTGAGGGAGCTTCAGCCATTCAGAATGTTTCTCAAGTTTGTAGCAGGCTTTGATTTGAAAACAGAAAAAAATCTCAAAGGAAGAGTTGTTTTAACATTATGGAGTTGAGGTGTTGGGGGGGTGGCTTTTGATAAGGAGGGATGAGGTTGCAGAACGTAACAACACTGACCATGTGCAAGGTCTGCTCTACAACAGCCCTGATGGAGAGCAAAATAAAGAACAGCAAAGGCTGCAGAGAAGTCAGAAAGGTTGAGGACTAAAACATTTTCATAATAGCAACTATGCGGCCATCAGTCATTTTTGCTAAGGCTGTGGGCAGAAGACTGATTGCAGCTGTGTGAGGAGAGAATATGAGGTGAGGAAATGAAGACAGTGACAACGGAAGAGAGTATCAACAAAGAAAAAGGACCAATTATGTAGTCTAGTTCTCCCTCCTCTGGAGCAAAGATTTCCATCCAGGCAAAAAATGCTTTGTTTGCTTGAGAGAAATTAGGCATAAAAATCCCGTGGTGTGTCAAATAGAATGATGGCTTAAATATGAAAGGTGAACTTTATATTATCCCACTTGTCACTAATTTATTGACCTTAATGTAGTGTGTACTTCAAGATTCTATTTCTTCTTGTAAAGATCTGAATGGCTGAGGAGGCTGATATTTCTGATGAGACTGTAAATAAGGGGATATTGAACAAAATTAGACACAGAGCTGTCTTCCCAAAGCTCAAATCTAAAGAAAAGGAGATCCACCCATTTATCCAATCATTGGTGGAACTGAAAACAATTAGAACTTTTAAAAGGATGTCTCTAAAATCATTAACGGATCTGGAACTGTATCAGCAATTTTTAATGTGAATTCAGATGGATGGATATAGAAATGGATATGAGTGTGTGTTTACAGGCATATATTTTCTGCATCTGTCTGCTGAAATGACCAAAGAGCAATAACATTCCAATACTAATCATGGGTTCAATTTCTAAATGCTGTTTTTTATGAAAGAGAACCCAGGGCCCTTGGGAAAATTGCTGATTCCTGGGCTTAGGCAAGGCAAGTATAAGAAGCACCTAGAACAACTTTTGGTACCCAGAAATAAGAACTTCTCAAAAAATTACAGAGACGTGCCAAAGGACACAGAAGCCAACTTGAAGGAGCTCCCAAGGGTCAACTCTGGAACAATTTGAGTAATATAGTAAATAATGATAAAAATGGATAATAATCCATGTAATAAATAAGAAATCATGTGTTCCTTCAAATATAAATAGTTGAATACATAACCAAGTAGAAGATGACACAAATCTCCTCCTCACAGTAAAAGTCTCATTAATAAACTAAAAGATATTATAATATAGAAAATTTTATTTGGCTAACGTCAAGATAAACATCACTTCAGAAAATACAATGAATGAATGAATGAATGTTCTAATTAGCTTGCAAAAGTAAAAGAAACACCATTTACAGTCTCTAATTATCTTCCAAGAAGATATTTGTTAATTTCAAGGGGGAAAAAATGTCATTTTACAGTGGAGAAACCTGGAGGAAATCACCTTAAACAAAGTGAACATCACCATTAATAGGTTACATTGACATCATGTGCCTCCTGATACCATGCACTGAAAAGGATACATCATATACCAATGTTCTTACATAACTGCATAACTCATAATAAAGCATTAGGCAAACATAAATTAAAGGATATTCTACAAAGTAACTGACCAAGTGTTTTTTTTTTGTTTTGTTTTAATTGTTGAAACCAATAAAAGAAAAAGCCTGAGGAACTCTCACACATTGAAAGGAATAAGGAAGTAGGACAACTAAATGCAGTGTAGGATACTGGAATGAATCTTGGGCCAGCTAAAAGTGGCACAGATAGAAATATTCAAATAAGGTCTCCACAGTTTAATAAAATTGTATCAGTACTAATTTCCTGGTTTTGATCATTTTACTATGGTTATGAAAGCTGTTAACAGGGGAAATTTCAAAATTTTGAAGATAAAATGTATTTAAATATGCTCTTTTGTCATCTTGTAATTTCATCTTTACTTCCAACTTGATTTTCTATTTTTATTCTATTTCATTCCTAGGCTCAGTGAATTCTCACTTATTTTCTTGTTTTTTGTTTCCATTTCCATCTTTAATTTTAAAATTTATTAGTTTTTTTTCATATAATGTTTAAAGATATGTAGTTTAGTTTGAAGTGATATATTACAGTTTTCTTTGCTTCTTGATTATTTGGATCTTATCAGTTGAATGTTTGATTGATATTTTGTTTTGTTGTCTTTTAACACCTACTGTAAACAGGATTAGTGATTTAGAGTGTCCTCGGTTTTGTAGCAAAATGCAGTTTGATTCATGGGTGGCTTTTCTGGGAAGTGAGGATAGATGATACATTCTTCAACTATTTTGGTTTTCTTTGGTCTCATAAAATGCTAAATTTTCCCCTTTTGCTTATTTTCCTCTTTATATCCCATTCTCCAAAGAGAGATTCAATTTTTACTCCTCTTTTCCAGTAACATTGCTTTTCCAATACTGCCAATTCTTAGTCCTGTGAACCTGGACTTCTGTCCCTTATAGTCACTGATCCAATCAACCAGTGCTCTTTCACAGATACTCTTTTTTGCTTCCATGCCTTTTTTCTGTACCCATAATTCCCAACAAAGCTTGCAATAGGAGTTCTGCTGAAAATTGTGTGTGTACACGTGTGTGTATTTATTTTTTTACTTATAGGTAATTTGAATCTTCTACTTATGCTTAAGTGTGGATTTGTGAGTTTTTGTTTTTGCTTACATAGTTTATTGGAGAGGAGTGGAGAAATTTGGGATTAAGCCACCATCATCTTACTATGACGTGGTTACTTTTAAACCTTATTTCTTTTCTAATATAATATTCAAGCTATGATTTTTTTCCCTAAGAAAAAAACCTATAACTTTCCTTTAAGTGTTGCTTTTGCTGCGTTCCATTTTATATATCATATTTTCAATATGATTCACATTCAGATATTTTCTAATCTCCCTCATAATTGTCAGATTATATAGAACACTGTATAGAAGTATATCAGACCATAAACTATACAGAAGCATAGGCTGCATAAAAGTATATCATTTACCTTCAAAGTGTGTGGGGGATTTTCTAAATCTTTTAGTGCTCTTGATTTTTAAATTAACGTCACTCTATTCTGTAATCATGCTCCTCAAGATTTCAACACTTTTGAATTTGAGGGGTGTGTGTGTGTGTGTGTCTGTGTGTGTGTGTGTGTGTGTGTGTGTGTAGGAGTCAGCATAGGAGTACATCTTGCTTCTATTTGCAATTGAAAAGACTGACTTCTTTAGCTGTTGAATGTGATATTTGATAAATGTCTGAATGGATTATTGCTACTGATCTGTTTTCAGTTTACTGTCTCCAATCTGACAAAAGTATCCATGAATTTTTCATTTCCATTGTTTTAATTTTAGATGTAGAATTTCCATTGGTTTATAATTCCTTTTTCTCTGCTAAAATTCCCCATCTATATGTATCATTATGATTATGTTTTCCTTTACATCCTTGAAAATATTTATAACGGCTGCTTTATCGTCCTGGCTGTTAATTTCAACATCTGCCAAATATTATATTTTGTTCCTATTTACTCCTTTAAAGAGGTCTATTTCCCTGTTTGTTCACATGCATATTAGCTATGAATTATATATGGACATTATGAATAATATGCTGTAAGGATTTGTGATTCTGCTGTCTTCTATCAAAAGGCTATAAGCTTTGGTGTGCCTGGGTGGCTCAGAATGTTAAATGTCTGCCTTCAGAATCAAGACCCTCAGAGAATCAAGACCCTCATGAGGCTCCCCCATTCAGCGGGGAGTCTGCTTCTCCCTCTACCCCTCCCCCTGCTCGCTCTCTCTCAAATAAATCAAATTTTTAAACAACAACAAAAAAAAAGGTTATAAGTTTTGTTGTAATAGTCAGTTAAATTACTAATAGTTCTTTCTCACTTAGATTAAATAATTCTTTGTTCATCAATGTCTCTTCACTCTCATTGGGCCAAAACAATAATATCTCTAAGACTTGTACTATATTTGGTGTGTTATTTTACCTCTCAGCCCCACAACAGGTGATTTCCTATGTGCCTCACAGAATGCCTTCCTGCTTATAAACAGCCAGCAACTGGTGCAGGACCCATGGACTCTCCTACATGGAGAGTCCTTGGCCACCCTTCTCTAACTGGTGTACTTTCTTCTCTCCAACACCCTGCCTTAAAAGTTCTAGCCACTTCACTTGAAGTTCAGAGCTTTAAACTCTGCCTCCTCAGCTCAGTGAGACTTTAACACTTTGGCTCCACCATTCCTGTCCCCTGTAGGAAGCATACCACAGCAAGGAAAGCCTGGATAAGTATGGAACTCAGAATGGTTATGTCCCACCTCTCAAGGAACACAATTCTGCACTGCCTGTCATCCAATGCATGAAGCAGTTGCCTCATACGCTTTGTCCAACTTTGCATTTGTTTATAGTAGAAGGTATTTCTTAAGTCTATGCCTGGGCTTTCCTAAGAGACATTTTGATGAGTAATACTTTCTCCACATAATTACATATATATGTAATTGGAAGACAAATAGTGGGATTTTTATTTACTTGAGAGAGAGAGAGAGAGAACATAAGTGGGAGGGCGGGAGGGGGAGACTTTCAACCAGACTCTGCGCTGAGCATGGGGAGACACGAGGTTCAATCTCTCAACCTTGAGATCACAACCTGAGCGGAAATCAAGAGTCAACACTTAACTCTTAACTGACTGCACCACCCAGGCACCCTAAACAGTGTTTTCTTAATGTGAAGATAAGAACAATGACTTGGGGTGGAGTACCACTCTACTTATGAAGAAACATTTCATAATAAAATGCAGAATATTAAAATAGTGCCAAAATGTTTGCTCTGCTCTGGTAGAATAATGATTATCCTTATTTTTAAAATTGAAAAACAGACTAATTCCACATTATGTTGTAATACATGTCAACTAACAAAAAACAAGCCTGAGCGCTGAATGCAATCACTTCTTTCTAATTCTAGCTCCCTAGATCATCAGCTACTTACTCAGTCCTCAATAGTTATTTATTTTATTACAGACTTATCTTACACCCAAGTATATCTCAGGTGTTTGAAATATTCAAATTAAAATTTAAATATTTAAATTTAGATTAAATAGTAAATTAAAATCTGAAAATATAGGGAAATTATTGTAGAATGTGTGGTTTTGAAGAGTTTTCTAAAAACAGCAGCAAAACTAAAGCCATAAATGTCAAAGTCAATAGATTCCACTATATAATTTTCTAATTAAAAAGGATTTGTTGTCAAGTATACATGAAAATGTTGAATGACAAATAATCTGGAAAAATTATTTGTAACATAGGCAAAAGGAAAACAAATACTCTTAATATGTATTAAGTAATCACATAATTTTAAAAATGTATTTATAACCAGAAATAGAGTAATGAACAACAGAAAAGGGGAATTCAGAAACACAGAAATACATATATCAAGAATCTGAAAAAATATACATGCTCACTTGTAGCAAAAAAAAAATACACATCAACACATAAAAAAACTTAAATTCTTCACTTATGAATTTGAAAAAGATGGTATAACTAAGATATTATTTCCAAGAATGCTAAGAAATGAATATTCTTATATATTGCCATTAAGTTGTAAGTTAATGATTAGTAAATGTAGCAAAAGCTATAAAAAACGTGCAAATTCTGCTACTTAGAAATTTTGCTTCTAGAAATTAGTCCTAGCTACATCATTACGTATCTATATATTTGTTGATTAAAGATATATAGGTATATCCCTTTATCAGAGTATAAATTATGATGGCAAAAGTTTAGAAGCTACTAAACATCCAATAGTAGGTATGAGTTAAATGGTTTATGATGCATTTATATTATCAAAAACTCTACAACAACTACAAATACTATAGAATGCTATTTCATGTGGTAGGAAAAAAAGTCATGATATATTTTAACTGGAAAAAGTTAAAATTATATAGACAAAACATTGTCAATAGTTTGGTCTCCTTTGTATCATATTCACCCATACAGGTCTAGGGGTTGTTTCTAGATAGTGGAGAATTTCTTATCGTTTTGAGTGTCTTAATTTCTACAGCACCGAATATGTATTACCACTGTAAAATGTTATTTTAAAATTTTATACACACAGAATTCTATAAAATTGAGATCTGGAGTGGTAATAAATCTTTTGGAAATATCTTTTAATATTTTTAATATGCGCATTTTTCCTTCCAGATTAGTCTTCTGTGAGACAGAATCTTTTTAAAAATCTCTCTTCCCTGGAGCTTCATACTGGTATCTGCATTAGTATCTCTAAGCAAAAGCTCAATGAATGTGACTATGAAGGGAAGCATCATAACTGCTCCTGAGGGAGAGAGAGAGAGAGGTGTGTGTGTGTGTGTTTGTGTTTGTGTGTGTGCACGCGCGCACACGCGCCCACATGCACCATGATAGGAGATGCCTGGAAAAATACGGGTCATTATGGACTCCCCAAATTCTACCACATATGATACATGAGGCTGATCTATTTCTAGGAATTTCTACTGCGGGCAGCTCCATGAGGAGATATTCCAGAGCAGGGGACCAAAAGGGAAAAAGCAGACAGTCTTAAAATCAATAAGCTCTCTTCCAAGAACCAAAGACACATGGGGATCATTTGATAAGGCTCATTTTAAAGAGACTCCACATGGTTCAGCTTTGCCTGCTGTGCATTGAATAAAGTGGTGGCTGGTGCTCTGAAATCCATCCCAGCACCTTGTGTTGGCAGCCACTTGCCAAGTAAAATCAAGAGGTAGCAGCTGCCTCGGAGCAACAGCGTGCCTGCCACCTCCCTGGACCAAAAAGCAAGAACTGGAACCCATCATGACTGTTGGAGTGAGCAGAAGGAGCTGAATGGGAGGAGGGCCGTCCAGAGTCAGAAAATATTTGCCAGCTGAGATACTGGATCATTACTCTTAGAGCTTCTTTTCTAACCCATCAACATCTTTGGGGGGTGCCTCCATGGGATCTGCAGATTGCCAAACAAAATTTGAATTAGGCACAGAGTGAGGGAAAACTCAGATGCTTTATTTTGCTTCTAGGCAAACATATGCCTATTTAAAACTTAGTTTCTTCTGTGAATTTATTTGAGAGAATGCTGTGAATTCAGTTATTTTTTAAGGAAGGAGGAGTTCCAGTTCTTGCTCCGCACCAGGATTTTGCCACATTTTGGATCAGGAGAGCATTGCATGTGCAGACTAACAGCCCTTCAGTGTGAAGGTCATTAGGATAAACAGTATAAGGTGCAGCGCTTTTCTGCATGAGCAATGAGACCCTCACTTTTGTGCGTCAAATTTACACTCAGGCTACCTAGGTAATAGCTCCATCGTCTCAGCTCAAGTCCCAAAAGGGGACCTGTGTCCCTTCACCCAGAACCATTCCCAGCCCCAGGGCGAATTTTGAGAACAGGTTTGCTATTCAGTGAATTACTTCGTTTCGCTTTGGTACTTGGGGTGAGCTCTAGGAGGTTCATAAATTTTACCTTTGCTGATGGGCTACTTAATTCTCCAGCCACCGTGTGAGGAGTTGAAGATTTATGGGAAGGAAACTCTACCAGATGCTTTTCTGCAGACTGGTCAGGGGCTTCACTTAAATCATTATGGGCTTAGAGAATTGGGGGCAGGGTATGAATGAAACCTCAACACTTCTTCAAAAAGAAATCCTTAAGGAAACAGTCTTTGCATTTCAGGATTCCCAATCATGATAGTAGGTTACGGGTCATGTGCCAATTCGGGGAGCATGTGGGGTTCTGAGGTTGCTATGCAATTTCTAGAGCATTCCTTGATCTTCAGGATTTAGTGATACCACTTAGGGATCCCTTAGATCAGGTGTTTTGTATATTCACCTTAGCCCTGAATGGGGGAGGGGGGAGGAGGAGTGGAAGAATGAGGAGAGAGAAGAGAGCTAGCTGATTATGGGCTTGAGAAGAGTCTGCAACCAGCTGCATAGCCCGAAATCTGATTTTGTCCTTTTTCCAGCCTAATTGCAAGTGGTTTGCAAGTTGAGCCCTCCTGTCTTTGCATGAACACTCGGGAAGATGAACAACAGAAAGAACTACTCGAGAGAAGATTTGGAACCAAGGGTCCTCTATGGGCACAGATGCTAAAACAGGAAGGGTGCGACAGCCCCCCAACCTCTGTCTCGTGAGGAACAGGGCCCCCCGCTGCCTCGTAACTGAAATGTATGGGCTGTTTCTGTCAAGTTGGCAGGATTGCTGTAGCTTTGCAGCAGCTCGCTCTTTGAGTTTCTGTGAGAACAGCAGAGAGCTAGGTGCAACAAAGGCACCGCTATGTTTGATTAATGCACAAGATACTGCACCGGGGTTCTGCCAAAGCCTCATTTCGAGACTCAGCATTGTACTCTCGCAGGGAGCAAATATTCAGTATAGCTCTCCTCTTTGTAACTTGTCATACAAAGGAATCAACAAATTCCGCAACTGTCAGGAAGGCTGTAAGTGAAGATAATTGCTCTCCTTTGCACCTGCCTCAGCCCCTGCCATCATTGTGCAACAGGAAGGTCTAAATATTGTGATTTACTCAACTGCCAGCGTGTCTTTTTAAAACGATTCCCTTTTATTCTCACCTGAAGGCTGGAAAATTCCAACAGTGGCTAAGGAGCGGTGAAAGCCTCGAAGCACGAGACCCTCACGTCGCTAATGGCCTATCATCGAAGGTGGGTACCAGAAGCTATGGAAGATCCCTCATGGAAAGGTTGAGTTTAATACTATGACATGGTGATAAGCCTTTTTATGCCTCCGTTTTCCTGAATGAAGGAGGGAGGTAGGCAGGATGCTGATGTACGTAGATTTGGAGGGAGGACAGAACCAGTTATGATAATAAGTTGGAGGAGAAGCAGAATGGGCCACAGTGACCCATTCAATATGGACATAATATTTAACGATATGAGACAGTACATGGTAGTCGGGTCTACCTAGGTTTGGGGACTGCAGAGTGAGTATGCCCAAAAAGACAAAGGGATAATGTATTCTGGGTAACTGAAGTTATAATAGAAATGACTGAATGTAGGAATTAGACAAGGAATTAGAAATTTTCACTGCGCCTGATTCCTTGTCCATAAATCATTTTAAAGACCATGGAGGTTCCTTTATCTGTTCTTTCTTGATAGAATACTGAGGCCCTTTCCAGGGTCATTGCCAGAATACCAAGTTCCAACTTTGATGGCCAACTTATGTGTCCAATATACGTGGGATATTTGTTCAAAAGGCTCAGAAGGTCTGGAGTTTCCTTCCCAGTCCATATTTCCTAGATGGGAGAAGAAAGGCACTTTCCAGAAGCTGCCAAGCTATAGGTGGGGAAGAGAACCGGGGAGAGGATAGAAGATAAAAGGAGAGGGGGGGGAAACAGGTGAAACAGCATTATGTGCCAGAATATACAAAGCATGTTGGAAGTCTGTATAATAAGCCTACCTAGCTGGACTGGAATAATTAGTAGGGAGCGTAGGATTTGATAGCTGGACTATGGGAAGACTACAGGAGGCCCCAGATTCTTATAAAAGGTTATGTATGGGACTAAGTGTTATGAACAGAGAAGTGTTGGCTTGAATAAGAGAGTACTGGTTGGTGATGATACTGTGCCATTCTTCGCCTTTTGTCAAAATGGTTTTCATTCTCAAAGCCAGCTAAATGAAAAATGTAAGTCTAAAAGTCCATCCCATTGCATTAATAGTTGATGAAAGTTTGATGTGTTCCATTATCAATAGCATAGTTTTCTTTGCGTTATGTCCTTAGCATATTAAAGGAATGAGGGAATGTGGCAAAATCAAATGTAATCAAGTACTACAACAAAAAAGACCAGCAAGGGTGCCCCGATGTGCTGGTCCTGGACGACATCTGCACAGACCTCAAGGTGACATCAGAAGAGACACTGATTCCATTTAGTTCATTAAATAATCACTTTCTCATGTTATAAAAGTGGTTTAAATTTATGTAAAGAATTTATCAAGTACTACAACAAAAAATATTAACCCATAACCCCACCATTCAATATTGATGATATTCTTCTTTCTCTCAGGTCAAAATATCCCAAAGGAACTTTTATGAATCTAGTATCCTGTGAAATCTCCATGAGTAGAATGGGTTAATAGGTGCTAAAGGAAAAAAAAATTGAGTGGATAAATACGTTTAGACAATGCTAAGTTTTTTTTTTTTAAAGTGCTAAGTTAAACAAAAATAAACAGATCTTAATATATTAATATATTTTAAAATTACCCAAAAGTAAATCAAATAGGCTTAGGGTAATATATGTATATGTGTGTATATATACACATACATACATGTATTCTTTTTCCAAATCTGTTAGGTCATATGAATCTGACTGGACTAGTGTTCCACAGAATAGAACCAGGGACGTGGGGGTGGTGGTGAGTGGAAACAGGATTCTAGGATTCCCTCTTGGTATGTACAGTGTGTGTGTAGGATGTGTGTGCACGTGTGGGTGTGGCCTATTCTTTTATCCTGCCAGTCCATAAGAGAGGAAATTATTCTGTATATAAGTAGATCCTCTTCAAATGCCAAGAGACATATCTTCATAAATAGGCAACATTATACAAATTGATCTGCATATTGCCTTAACTTTCCTTTATTCCTCTGACTGTCCCATCAAGAGGAGAAAGAAAGTTGGTATCTCAAGAAAGTTGTCTCAGGATTGCACAGATTTCAGTTCCAAATCATAAAATGAAACTGAGAACTCCTAGCTATAGGCAATGGTTCAATTCTATAGGTAAAGTATCTACTATGAAAATAGAAGCTCAAATCTTTATTTCCCTATTCTATTCATGTGTGTGTATGTATGTGTGTATTTCAAGTTAAAAAAGATGAATATATATTTATCAGATACAATGGGGTGTGTGTGTGTGTGTGTGTGTGTGTGTGTGTGTGTGTGTGTGTGTGTATCTCCTTTACAGAAAGAGCATCATATAATTTCACGGAATTCCAGTAGTTACAAAAATTCTCTTAAAAAGAAATGTTTAAGAAGCTAAAAAAAAGAGAAAAAAGAAAGGAAGAAAAAGGAAGGAAGGGAGGGAGAGAAAAGAAAAGGGAAAAGAAAAATATGTTACAGTCAGTGAAACAGAACACAAAAGAGAATTCTCAATGAAGTGTGAATTGGACAACTTTGGCCGATTTACAGACTCTAGTGAATACTGCACACTAAATAGCCCTTTATGGGCTCCCTAAGATTCCTTTAGCCTCAGCTTCTAAATCAACCTGAACAGGGTGTCCTGGAAACAAGTCTGCTCCCGCTGATGTTTTTCCTGCATCTGGATTTACCTCTTTATCTGGAGCAAGAACAAACAAACAAACCACTTAATCTCAATCCCCTGAGTATCATAATTTGACTTTTTGTAGAATGGATCAAGAGAGTTGCCAATTCCATCCTTTTTCCCACTGTTTCTTAACTGCAGATGCTTTAGTCTCACTACAGGGAGCTCCCTTATTGCTCCAAACCAGTGTATCAACACACACAAACCAAAGCAACACAGAAAATTGGTTAAAAAAAAAAAACTGTTTGGGGGTCTATTTTGATTTGTAGAAATAGCTCACAGGAAGAATAAGTACCTAGCATATTGTGATGATGTCAGGATCAAAGAGGGAGATTCTATTCATTCCATGCACAAACTCCTCCCTTCTAAAACGTAGCCCTTACTGACTTGCTGAAGACCTAAATCATATTGTTGAAAGCTGATTCCTTCAGTTTTATCTATTTAAAAAAAAAATTAAGTAATCTCCATGCCCAAGGTGAGGCTCAAACTCCCCGCCCAGAGATCAAAAGTCACATGCTCCCCCAACTGAGCCAGCCAGGCACTCCCAGTTCTATTTTTTAATTCCTGTGACAAAAGTTTGGTAGTTGAAAGGGCACTCTGCTTAGTGAGTGAGGGACGTGTGTTCCTTTTCTGGGTGGACTAGTAAATAACTATGTAAACTTTTTCTTACTGAGTCTCACCACTTTCTTATCTATAAAGCATAAGGATTAGATTTTCTGAGTTCAAACTTTGAAACTCTACCTATGCTTTCACGTCTGGCTAAGTTTCAGATTCTTTCCTGGGAAAAGACTTGTCAAGGCAGGAAGAATTAGGAGAATGGGCACAGAGGTACACGTGACATAACTGAGAGTGTGCTAAGGCAAATTTTATAGGATAATGGTATGGGTGTGGGTACGCACGCACGCGCGGACATGTGTGCTGGTGATACAACATACGGAAAACAAAATAGTTTTAAGCTCAGTTAAAAAGGTTGATTGCAAAATCTTAGCTCTTTACCAAATTGACCAATCTTGCATTCTCCGTCATGCTTTGAGATGGGAGTGGAAGGAACTTATTATCAAGATTCAAATTTGAAAAACCTATCACTGCTTTATCTTACATTTTGCTTTGTTTTATTAATGCTTTTCTCAAGTTGCCCATCCCAGGGAAGGGTCAAGAAATATTTTTGAAATGCTTCTGAAACCTAATGATATCTGAATAGTCACACTTGTTCTCTCACCCACTACGGAAAACTTTGTTCCACATATCCCTGATGCTTACCATTAAAGAATTTATTGTATAAATAAAACTAGTTAATAGGAGATGGGGGAGGGGGAAAAAACCTAAACAGCTGCAACACTGAGCTATTTGCATTGGAAAGATTTACTCATAAACTGAAAATATTCATAACAGCAGCAACATAAGGGTAAAAAAGAAGAGAAGTTAGGGCAGCATTGAGAACTGTAAGGTAGAAGAGAGAGAAGAGAGCGAGGGTAAGGGATAGAAGAAGAGCGAGACTCCTAAGCAGTTGAAACTAAGAAAGTTGGAGAGAGAGAGAGAAATGAGGGAAAGAGGACTTGAAATGTTGTTTGCTTTACGAAATAAATCCCCTTTAATGGTAATGTAGAGATGTATGTAGGATTGGGCTTACTTAAGTCACTTTTAATTGTTTAACTAGTTTTCATTTTTCAATTTTGCTTTTTAATGAATTATGGAGACCCAGAACATTTTTTACAGGTGTTATATTCCTACTAATCTGGCCTTAGATTTATTGCAGTGGCAGCTCTTTGCTGGTTCACATGGTCGATAAAACCTGCTAAATGCTTTGAACATGAAACGCTAAGTGTGGTCACTTCTAATAACTAATTAGCAACGTGTATATAAAAATTTACATTTTCTGTTAAGTTTACTACTATGAATTTGGTCCTGTGATATGAACATGTTGAGAAATTTGCAGTATTTTTTTCTGATAGCTGATATTTTCTCTCTCCAATTAGAATGCCTTAAGCCCCAAATAACTGCTAGCTGCTTGTATGAAATTCACTTAAACAAGGAAAATTATGGGTTCATATATCATTAAAGTAGAGTAGACTTCAATATCATGGACCCAGGGGTTGAACAATGTCATTGGTGTTTCAAGTTTGTCCTTTCTCTCTGGTGTTCATTCCACAGCTTTGTCACAGATGATCTACCCTCATGGTCACAGAGAAGTTGCCAGGCAAGGTCACAGCTACCGTTTCCTTGGTTACATAGGAGAGGGCAAAAGTCGCTTTCATGGCTGTCCCGTAAGAGTTAAAGACTTTCTCAGATGCCCCCAGCAAAGCTTTTCTTAGTGATCAGATTAGGATGATGTACTCATTTCTGAACCATCTCTGGCAAGAAAACTAGGATCTTCTTTAGTCTAACCATGTTTTCACCTGTGAGAGCAAAGTCGGCTTCCTTCAAATAAAATTATTCTTATGTTTGGAAGGGGAAAAAAAAGACAGTAAATCGTAATCTACCTCTATTATAATAACCCTGTCAGTTTTGTGTGATTCTTTTTGGATTATGTCTTTATCTGATTTTTTTTTAATAAAATTATTGATAAGGTGAAATTCAGGGATCTCTACAGAGATCACTTTTCAACATGGCCTCCATTTGTTAATTAACAGGCTAAGTGTTAATTTAAAAATCACTTATAGATTATTAATTCATTAGGATCTAGTGTTTCTAAAGTGCAATAAATCTTGAGATGTTATAATTTGTTGCTGTTAAGGAAAGTCCAAATATTTACCTAATACCTACTATGTGCCAAGTACTTTTCTATGTGCTGGGGATACAGAGTGAACCACATAAGCTAACATGACTGTTCTCATGGAGCTTATATTTTAATTGGGGGGTGGGAGGCAGGTACTATAGAAGTTAAGTTCTTAGCATATCAGGTTGTGATAAATATGTAAAAATAAACGAGAGGAGAAGAGGTGTGTCAAGGTGTAGTGGGATGATAATTATTTAAATAGGGTGGTTAAAAAGACTCAGCAAGAAGAAAACAAAGGTCTGAAAGAGAAAAGGGAATAAGATATACAGATATGTGAAGAAAGAACATTCCACACAGAGGAAACAGTAAGGCAGATGGAAGGATTCAGAAAACAGAAAGGAGGCCTGAGAGAGAGAGGCCAAGGAGAATATTTGAGGATGAGGTGTGAGGGCAGAATGGAATCACGTTGGGCTATGAGGTCATGCATCATTCTAGTGATTTTGGCTTTTATTTTTATGGAAAGGAGAATCATTGGAGAATCTCAGGTTGTAACGTGAAATAATCTAAATTATGTCTTTATAAATATATTTTCTGGCCACTGTGTTTGGCAGTAAGTTTTAGGAGGATGAAGGAAGAAGCTGGAAATCACTGAGCAGACCACTGTGATAATTCAGGTGAGAAACGACTGTAGAAAAAGGATCACAGAGCTAGGTGTGTCGATAAGAGGTCAGATTCTGGATACAGTGTGGAGGCAGCAATCATAGATGTGCTGACAGATTCTATGTGGATGTTAGGAAAAAAGGAAGCACTGGTGACTAAGTTTTTTGGCCTGCATACCTGGAATGACTGAGATGCTATTTGCCAAAATGGGAAAGAACACAGGAAATTCAGGTTTTGGGAGAAAGCAAGCGTGTGGGCTTAGGTACATTAAGTTTGAGATGTCTATTGGACATTAAAATAGAGCTACCTACAAGTAATACAATATGCAAGTCTGAAAGAGGAGAGATCCACAGAGACAAACATTTAAAAGTCATCAGTGTATACAGATTAGATGAGATCACCAAATGTAGACAGAAAGGAGAATCAACCCAAGGTCGGAGACATGGGAGCACACTTAATTTCAGAAGTTAGGGAAATGAAGAGAAATAGGCAAAGGAGACTAAGCAATAAGTCAGTGGTAGAAGGAGAAAAGTGGGAAAGTGTTGTCTACCAGAACGTGTGCAGGGAGAGGTCTGGGGAGGAGGCTGAGTAATGAACTTGGTCAAATCCTGCTGACAGGTTGGGTTGATAAGAGATCAGATAGGGTATCGGGGTTGAAAGAGACTGGAGTGGGGCGCCTGGGTGTCTCAGTCAGTTAAGCATCTGCCTTTGGCTCAGGTCATGATCTCAGCATCCTGGGATTGAGCCCCACATGGGGCTCCCTGCTCAGCGGGGAGTCTGCTTCTCCCTCTCCCTCTGCCTCTCCCCCTGCTCATGCTATCTCTCTGTCTCAAATAAATAAATAAAATCCTTATTAAAAAAAAAGAGAGAAAAAGACTCAAGCATGTTCCAAAGGGGAATTGAAGAGGAAAAATTGCAGATGGTGAATTTAGACAACTCTTTTGAGCAATTTCACTATAAGGGAAGCAGAGAAAAGGGGCAGTAAATGAAGGAGGCAGAGTCAAGAGAGTATTGTTGTTGATTTTTAAGATGAGAGAGAGACAATATAAATAAAAGAGGCACAGACGAGAGGGAGTTAAAGATGATGTGAGAGAGAGGGCAGAATTCCAGGCACAGTGCCAATGTCCTTTAGTTAGAGAGGTGTTATGCCTTTTAGTGCATACTTGTTCTAAATGTGAGTAGCTAGCAAATGAGTTGTGGAGAGAGATGCCACAAAGAGATTAGGAAGCAGTAGCAGGTAAGTATCTTTACCTTTAATGTGTATGGCCCATTCACAGATGAATGATAGATATTGTAATATATTTTCTCTCCTCGAAAAGGTGGTTTTACACTAAAAATATGTTACTATAGGTGACTGCACAAAATTATAGTGCATTATACATCCATAAAAATATCTTTAGATTGTGTTAAAATTAATTTTATGATTGATTTGAGAATGATATAATTAAAAAGACATAAAGGGATACTGGGTCCATTTAAAGAGAGGGGCAAGAAGCAGACTAAATGGGCCTCCCTGACTGTTAGATCTATCAGTGGAGTTAAGTTCTATGAGAGCCTCAGTGTATTACTTTCTGTTGCTGCATAAGCAAATTTAAAGGCTAAAAACAGGACAAATATATTATTTTACAGTTTCTAGGGTCAGAAGTCCAGATTTGGGTTAGCTAGGTCCTCTGCTCAGGGTCTCAGGCAGATGGAATTCAAAGTTTCAGCTATGACTGTGATTGTCTTCTGAGATCCAGGGTCCTCTCCCAAACACTGGTTGTGGGCAGAATTCATTTCCTTGAAGCACTATGACCAATATCCCCATTTTCTTTCTTTCTTTTTTTTTTTTTTTTAAGATTTATTTACTTATTTGGGGGGGTGCGGATGGAGAGAATCCGTAAGCAGATTCTCTGGTGCATGCTGAGTGCAGAGCCTGACATGGGGTTTGATCCCAGAACCCTGAGATCATGACCTGAGCTGAAATCAAGAGTTAGACACTTAACCTACTGAGCCACCCAGGTGCCTGCCCCAATACCCCCATTTTCTTGCTAGCTATCAAGTGGAGACTGCTTTCAGTTCCTACAGGCTACCACAGTTCTTTGTCACATGACCCTAATAGGCAGTTCAAAGTATGGTGATTTGCTTTCTCCCAGGCTAGCAGGAGTACATTTTTAGGACACTTCACCTTCTTTCAAAGGATCCATTGATAAGGTCAGGCCTACCCAGAATAATTTTTTAATTCAAGTAACCTGATTAGCAGCTAATCCTAGGAGTACTACCCCATCATATCCACAGATTTCTCATACTCTTAAAGGAAGGGGATTACACAGGGTGTATATACGAGGGGGTGGAAATTTGGGATGCCATTTTAGAATCCTGCCTACCAGATAGTAAATTACTCAATGGAAACAGACACTCCTCACCATTCTTCGTTTTTTGGCCTTATCTGTTTGGGAAGGGGAATGAAGATAGAGCTTTGGGAAGAGTATTACATGATGGACAATCCCCAGTTGTAGGAAGAGACTGTGTTGAATAAGGATGGCCTACAGTCATGGGAAAGAAGATGCAGACGCTGTTGTAAATATCATTCAATTCTCAGACTTTCATTGACGTCAGATTCATTATGAATTTCATCAAATGCTGTACTGAGATGCAATCAAAACAGTATTTCATTTCTGTATTTGTTGGCTTGGTTTGTGCCTTTACATGGCTTTAGGATTAGAGATTTACTAAGTTAGATCGATACACGTAACATATAAGGTCTCCGAAGGACTGAGTCAGAAGGACTGGTGGGAGGAATGGTATAAGAGCAGGAAGCAGGAAAGCCAGTGATGCCCAGAGAGTGAGTGGGGAATGAGGAAGCTAGCCAAGAGGCTAGGAAGTCTATCCAGATGGTCAGCAGAAAACATCTCAAATCAGAATGATAGCAGGACAGAAGAAGCAAATGCAGTTATTTTTTTTATGGCTAATAGAAACTCCATCAGATAATTCACACCAATTATCTGGCTGCACAACCACTACCACAAAACAAAAACATTATGAAGCATCTTCGGGCTAAATATACCTACCTCAAGTTAGACAAAGTACATTTCTTTCCGGAACTCTAAAACAGCAAGGCCTGGAAAGCACAGAATGGCCTGAGAAGCAGGCCCTGGTAGTCTTGGTTATAAAATTGAATTGTTAAGTTTTCCGGAATTTTTACAACCTGATTGTTATAGTCATTATTAAAAAATGAATTATAAAAGCTTACAATAACATGTTAAAGGCAAAGGTAATAAACATTTGAAACTCCTCACTTCCTAATTACTATATTTTACCATTACATATGGTGTTGAGTTTATTTATGCCTATTTTATCTGTAGAGTGGAAATACTCCATAACCCTGTGCATTTCTTCCCAACTCTGTGTTCAATAATGTCACATTAGTGGCTTGAATTTATCCATGAGTATTTACCCCACTGAAATCAGGAAAACCAACACATCAGGATTGATTTGGTGCTTAAGTTGAAAAAGGTTTCTATTTAATATAATTTACAGAAGGGTGAGAAATAACTTCATAGTACATCACATATCAGATTTAATGATAATAAATTTACTAAGACAGAGCTAGTAAATTAGGAAGAAGCCCTATTTGACAAACCATGGTTTAATTGTATTTGGCTTCAAATACAAAAATCTGGCATAGATCAACAAAAACATTCTGCAGGAATCAATTGGCTATAGAAATTTATAATAAAGAGTAATGCATATTTATATCACAATTTATAAATGTTCTGTTTTACACTATAAAACAAAGATATCAGGATGATATCCCTGCCTGATAGGATTACTGTGGGGAACCAGTAAAGTAATGGATGTTGACTGTTCTTTGAAAAATTTTAATAGACAGGAAAGCCAAAGTGCTTGCCTTCATGGAGCTTACATCTCTGCATTCACTGAAGATTCCTGGACTGTATGAGCCAGAGGCCATCCAGAGTTGCCTGGCCCAAGCCCTTCACTTTACAAATAATGAAAGAAGACAACCAGATTGAATTGCTGAATTTGTGCCCAAGTGAGGGCATTGAATGTGTACAGAACCAACACGGCGTTTTTCCATTCTTCACCTTAGTAATTTCCAGGGCCAATTCAATAATCTAAACTAATTAGAAAAAAACAACATATCCCAACATCCTATTCAACACATAGACCCAGGAGAGCACCCCAGCATATCACAAGCTGTGTGATCTGTTTAACTAAGAGCTTTTAAGAAATAACCTCGCCAACACAGCACTTCTTGAAAGTTAGAGAGTAGGGCTGCTCTTTCAGGATCCTTGACACTAGAAAGGTTGAATATTTAAACTGTAAGAAACAAAGTGCCCATAAGAGTTATTTAATTCAAGGTAAATATCTCTTGCCAACTCCAGTCTGAATATTAAAATCTCTTACAATATTAGGATTCAACACTCATAGTGAATCAGCTTGTCTGATTCAAAAGTTTTCTTTGCCTTTGTCTTGTAGAAGTCTTTTATCCTTTAGAGTTGTGCAGGTCGACGTTCATTTTTAAGCGCACAGCAATTCAGTGCACGCCTAATAGGGCAAGAGTCTACACTGACCAGCCGATATACATTGTAAGGCTCTGCACCCGATATATCCAAATTTGGCTGCAATCTTTTTAAATACCTAGACTATAAGGCTACCCGATCTCCATGAAATATAGACAACATGGACGCATGCGTCAAAGAGACAGTGTTCTTGCTAGCAAGCGCTGATTGGTGGGTGAATGGAATGTGTACCTATGAACTAGAGCGCTCATGAGGCAGAAGAGCTTCCTGCCCCCTCCGTGTGGCACGTTCCCACGGCTCCACAAAAACCTGGGGTGAAATCCTGAGTTGCTGCTGGGGCGTTCCTTCTGCCCAAAGCCACAAGCAATCCAGACTCTTACTCTAGTAGGTGAAACGGTGTCTGCCTATAGTCCTAAATTCTTATCCATGTTATTCAAATGCGATTTGCATAAGATAGCCACTGCTTTAAAGCAGGACTGCCCCCTCCCACCCTCCCAAAATGAAAACCACACCTCGGGCAATTTCCCATTTACTTAATTTCTTTTGCCTGTTTGGAGCTGAGAGTCTAATCATTGCATTAACACGCTGGCGGCTGATTGCACTTCAGGTTTTCTTCTCCTCTAATGATTTCAGGTAATAGAGAGGTAGAAGAGAATATGATTAACGACAGAGAATCAGTTCAACACTTCAGAGTTTATTAATCAAGTGTTTGATACACTGGGGCTCTAACTGGAATGCCAAATTGCAGGTGCTCGTGTGCCATTGCTAAATGAATCTTAACACATGTAAATCTGCTGTACGTGAGGATGTAATTTTGAAACGATGAGAGGATGACTCAGGGACAAGGTGACGTCTGCCTGTTGTCAGAGTGTGTTCCGGAGTCACAGTTCACTCAGAGCTGGGGCGCTGGGAAAGGGCTAGTCCACCTTCAAGCTCTGGTAAAGCTGCTCACTCAGTTTGTTTTTCCCCTTTCACTTAAGTCCTGAGGGAATACTGGCACTCATGCAAACCAAACTCATGCAAAATAAGCAGCGAGGGTGGTTGAAAAACAGTCAAAAGGATGTGAATAATGATTAAATAGCTTGATACAGCTGGCCTGGCCTGGCTGTGTCAGTAAGAAAAAGCTATAAAACAGTGACAGTTCCATCATTCACGCCCAAAGACTTCCATGGGGGGGGGGCGGGGGGAGTCCTTCCCATAGGATTTCCCCAACTGTCTCCCAATCAACCTATTTTTAGTTTATTTGATTTTATACCGATCAGGGTAGATAAGCTCAAATCCCTTGTTATTTCATAGCACAGAAAAGCAATTTTGAATTTCTGTTGATTTTCCCAGGTGTGGGCATAAAAATATCACAAAGCCCAATTCTTCATGAGTCTTGCCTTCATTGAACTGGAGAGTCACTGCCTGCTTCACTTTTAGGGGGGATCCGGGCTTAAGAATGCTCAAATCGCCAAGCAAAAATCAAGTTTCACTCAAAGACTATCTTAAACCAAAATATTTTGGATGTCTGAAGTGATCTGAATTGTTTTCTTTTGTTTACAGTTTGGGGGGAAGTAGCAGATTTCTGCCCAAATATTTTTGTCCAAAAAAAGTAAAACTAAAGCTCTGACCTAAGCCCGGGCCTGAAGCTCATAATAAAAAGTCCCATTACTTTACATCCTTTGCAGAAGTATCTTAATAGCAACAGACTATGCTGCTTTAATCATGAGTAGTTTTAAAATTAAAACTTAGAGGTCACTTAAGCATGCTGTGCCTGTAGTCATATTTGTTTCTTTGGTCAACTGGTAATTAAGAAGGCGCTCACCTCTGTAGTAGACCGAACGTGTCTGTCCTTCCATCATCTACCGCGACAGACATACTACAGAGCCATGGCATACGGGTTTAGGACTCTCAGGGTCTCAATTCTATACGTAGGTTGAGAGCGTTCAAATAGGTAACCACTCAATAAGGCAGAGGAAAACTATTGTTGAAATTGGCCATTTACAATTTGAAAAGAACTTGCCTAGCTTTAGCAGTCTTTCTCTACAGCATTCCAATTTCCTGGCTCACCCCAGGAGACCACGTGCTTCTCCAGCTCTTCATCTTCTCAAGACAAAAAGGTCTTTCCTAGGCAGGTATCTGCAAAAAGATCTCTCTGTATGAGTCCTTGAGAAGAGACCCAGGCCAGGTCTCAAGTATTTGCCATTCAGTTTCTAGCCAACAGTCAGACACGGTCAAAACGCTATTGAGCTTTTCCCCTAGGGGTTTCTGAATCTCTCTTTAAACCGATCCCTGATGAATCTATAAACCCTGAGAGCAGTGGTATCCAAATTTTTTATTATAAATTCCTAACTGTAAAAAAATAATTAAGCATTCAATGTGTAGGGGGGTGTGTGTGTATAGATAGATATGCTTATTCATAAGTGATGTAAGTGTGCTATTGGATATGTACATTAAAAATAAACTCCAGTTTAAATGTAATAAGATGAGATTGAAGGTACATATAAATAGCAGTTGTAGTGTTCCTCTTGTGTTTCCCCTCATCACGGGGGACCATCAAGCATGGCCCCTGGGGGCCCGCGCCACACATGGAGACCAGGGCAAGACTCCCTTGACGCAGCTTACAATTTTGAGCACAGAGCACTGCTAAAACAAGAGTGAGCCAAGACCAGTGCAAGAGAGACATTCCTTTCATTTGATGTCAGGTTTGTGAATTTAAGACATGACTGTTGTTCTCTGTATGTACTTTATTTTCTGAGTGTACTTTTCTTCCTGGGTGATCTATTTTCCTTGTCTTTATTCCTCCTATGATCTGAGGGAGATACTGAGCATCCCTTATGTTAGAAAATCGAGTTATTCTTCACCTCTGTGCCTCTGTATCGCGAGGCTTGGGGACTGGGTTTCCTTTTGGTGAACTTACTAGAAACACCCCTTTAGTTCCTATGACATTCCTGTAGGAGGGGATGGAAAGGAAGGTGCAAGACATCTGCCAGGTTTCCCTGCTGAACGGCCCGAGCAGCTGTTGCGGCAGGTTTGGAAGGAGTGCTTCTGAAAAAGTGCTGTGAGTAGTTCTTTCTACGGCTCCTTTGAGACTATGGAGGAGGTGTGCTAACATCAGTTGTTTTATGGCTGAATTATCCAGTTTGAGAATTAGTCAGTCTCCTGATTCCTCTTCTCTCCTGCTGCCTCCCTAATGTCATTCGCATGTAATCCCTCCATCAACATGTGGCTAAGGGCAAAGAATTAAAATCCAAATCAGCCCATGGGACTGCTTCACACTAGCTGGGCATGTCTAATCATAGGCTGCTCCCAATATGGGCGAAGCTCTGCGCTAAATTGTACGAGCTTAATTTGTTTAATAAAAATATTACGTAGAAGTAACCATAAAAATGTGTGATGCACACTTAGGGTCTGTCACTAAGTATGTACCTGAAAAACAGCTGCTTCCATAGGTAAGAACCAGAAGGAAAAAAAACAAAAACAAAAACAAAAACAAAAAAACACTTTAAAGGAAACTTAACTTTGTTGAGATTTCAGTGGATGGAGAGATTTGCTTCAAACAACGCAAATACCTTAAAGTATTGCTTGGTCTATAATCAGGTCCCTCAGCCATTTCCAAGAGACCCTCAGTCTCAGGCTTCTTCCTTCTCTCCTCATTGTCCTCTCCCTTTCAGCAACAAACCACATACTCCTCATTTCCTTCTTAAGAGCAATTTTGTTCTTTTAATCCCTTGGCTCCAAAACACAGGTAGTGACTTCTCTGCTAAAGCTTTGAAATGTTGATTGGCAAGAACCCACCAAATTGAAACCAGAGGGTTCCCAGACCTCCGCTGGTTTACCCTCCATGAATCCCCACACCCCCATTGCCCATCTACCCACATACCATGGAGGCTTCTGAGAACACTAGCACGGGAACAATTCAAAAGCCACTAGTGTCAGTATTGTTTTTTATGCATCAACAAGTGGCAATGTTCTCTTCCTCTCCACCTTGGTTTGCCTCACCAGTGGCCCAAGTGCTGACAGTTTCCTGCTTCCTGTAGCAACACTCATGCCATCCGAGTCTATTTCGTGAGAATCCATTCATTTTGTTCTTCTTCATTGGCAGACTCCCTCTGGCCACTTCTCCAATTTGAGGGGAGAGAAGAGAATTTGTGGGTGATTGCATTGAAGCCTCTGGTCTTTTGCTGAAAGGTGCTTCAGGACTATACCACCACATGTGTTAAAGTGTGTTTAAAATTCAGTATCTAAACTGTAGACTTTTCCAAATGGGTTCATATAATGTAATTATAAAATATATACAGGAATCCTGAAAGGCAGGGATTGTTTTTTCTCATTTCATTGATAAAGAATCCAATGATCAGGAAACTCAAACTACCTAACTCATCATGGAATTAATTTATGCCAGGGCCTGCACCTGAATTTCTTCACCGTATCACCGCGCGGTTCTGCGAAGCTAAAGGCAATCACTAAACTCCCATCTTCTTGAGCTACCTCACTCGAATTTCAACTACAGTCCCACCTTTGAAAAGAAAGAACAAACTCTCGAGCCAGGTATAAGCTGAACACTGAAATAACCCAAAGGTGCATAAACCAAAGCCCACCCTCTTGGGTAGACTGAACCAGCGCGGCCATGGGAAAGGCTCAGACCAATGAGGATTCACTCGGCCCTGGGCTCAATTCCTCAAGCCATCTTCCTGTTTCAAACTCAGAAACTAGTATCATGGATTTTGGAAAGTTAACTACAGTGCCCACTGCAGAACTCTGTGTTCATGTGGAGAAACAGGAGCCTGAGGGGGGCACTGCACGTCAAGCCCACTGACCCCATATGAGCCTGAAGAAACTGTGCCATCTCCTGATCTAGGGTCTTAGGGCAACCCTGCAGAGGGGCTGTGAATATTGGGGGGTGTTCTGTCAGGCACCAAGGCTTGGAAGCAACCACATGGGCATCCTTTTTTAGAGGTGGGTCTCAGGGGGGAGTCAGCAGTCAGGTAGTGTTGTAGGAGACACTGGAGGAAAGGGAAAGAATAACATCTCTCAGAACTCAAATTCTTCTGATTCTTCTCTTTTTGAACCAGTGTGAGGAATTTGAACAGATTGAAGCACAAATCGATGCTGTGCTGTTAATTCACACCCCAACTGTAAGTTGAGATGTGGGTAGTGGGGAAGTAGGTGAGTCTGAGTTCATTTCTGCTCTTTTTGATATCCTTAATCTGCCAGATATCACTACTGACCACATCCTCACTTCCATTTTCAGATGCTCAAAGGATTGATATTTGTAAAAACATGAGTGAGCTCCTGCTGGGAAAACCACCTTTTTGAAAAAAAAAAATGGATCACATTAGCTTTTGCCTGAAATTTCCTCATGTTTTCCAGAATCAGTGAAATTACTTTAAAAAAATTTATTTGCGTCATTGTACGATTCTAAAGACTCATACTCGTCTACTAATATACTAGTCTGCTAGACTAGTAGCCTAGTAGATTACTACTTCCTACTCTGAGGGACTCATTCTCTATTTGGTCTCTCAATTATCTAGATAAGCAGCCAGCTTCATAACCCAATCTCAAACATTAAAAGGATGGGATATAGGGCCGTGTGTGCGGACAACTCACCAATGTTTTAAAGAAGCTTCTTTTATGACAAGGAAAAGGTAATGCAATATGTTTCAAGTGAAATGTTAATCTCTCCTAAAAGTTGGCTTGGTTAAAAAAAAAAAAAAAAAAGTAGATTCAAGATGCTTCGGCTCAATGATTTTCAAAACGGTGTTTCTCATGGTCCTGGGTTTTCTCCAAAATGTCTTTGGGACTTCCTCAGATGTGGAGAGAGAGGTTAGGAAGTCAGAAATTCTAATCCTATTTCAAAACAAGTAAGTTCTCTTTCTGCCTGTCTGTCTATAATAGAGGTCCTTTGAAAGATTCAATTGGTACAGCGTTCCAATGCTTAAAGTTTGAAAACACCAATCTATCTAAATTCCTCCAGGATAGCTACACAAAGAACTCAAGAGAAGCTAATTCCTTTTCTTTGCCTATTCACCTTCTAATGCAAAACCTTTAATGGCTCTGTATTACCTAATGAATAGGTCAAAGTTCCTAATTAAAGCATTCGAAGCTCCTCTTTATCTTTTCAACTTTAGCTACCAGATTCTCTTACTCTTCTGTTCCACACAAGGAGGCTTCTCACTGGGCACCATTCACTACCCCCATTGTCATCTTCCCATCTTGACTCCTGCTGTTTCCTCAGCTTGTAATGGGCTCCCACACAGCTGTCTCTACTTGTCGCTGCCCCGTCCTCCCTTACTCCAGGTCTGTAGGTCACTGCTCTATCACCCATGTCTACATCCTCCAGCAAACTTCATCCAGCCTCCCACTGAACCTCCCAGCACCCTTTCCAGCTTCAATGGCATATTCGGTTTCATTCATCTTTTACTTATTTTTTCATTCATCTGTTTTTTGTTTTTGTTTTCAACTCCAGCCATTCATTTCAAAATTAGTCTCTGCTTCACTGTAGGTCTTCCAGAACCTTGCATACCATCGGTGCTCAGTCAATTTAGGTTGAAATTAAGACATACTCCTAGCCTGAGTTGGACTGAATTTGGCTCTTTTTTTTTTTCCATTGTTGAGAAAATTTAGTGTTTCCAGATTATGCAACCATTTATCAGTCTTCTTGATAGGATAAATGTTCTCTTTCTCCTGTCACTGGAATTGCAATTCTACTCATATAGGAACTAAAAATAATCATTATAACTATGTGCTCATCTCCTCCTATTCTCAGCCACCCTCACTGTTCTGGACACACTGGCCTCATTGCTATTCTGTGAACAGAAACACACAACATTTATTTTTGCCTCAGGGCCTTTGCAATTTTCCTCTCTGCGTGGCTTGTTTTTCACCCTCAGTTCAGCCAAATCACTGTTCTTGTAACACAGCCTCAAAGAGGCTTTTTCTAACACCTTATCTTAAAGGACACGCTGTTATTCTCCAGCCCCATTATCCTGACTCATTTTACTTAATCTTATATGATATAATACTTTTAAATTGATTTGTTACTTGACCTAGCTAGAACTTAAGTTCCATGAAGGTAAAGACTTAGTCTTATTCACTGATGTAACTCCAGCACTACAATAGCACCCCGTGTAAAAGAAGAGCTCAATAAATATTAGATAAATGGGGAACCGAAGAAATTGACACATGCAGGACACCAGAGGGGCAGAGCGATTTCTCAGAACAACACCAGAATGGAAGATGGAAGATCTGTAGTTCCCATCCCTGTTCTGTCCTTAACTAAAAAGTAGACTGAGGTAATGCTCCACTTTCAATATTTTTTTGGTTCTTTCTTCAACAAATGAAGAAAATTAGACAAAAAGACAATTTTTTTAAATCTAACTTTTTTATGATTTTTTAATTTAATTATATTGCTTTTTTCATTTAGACTCTTGGTACCTCCTTATACAGCAAAGGCTTGTAGGCTGCTGGCTTTCAGAAGGAATTGTGACATAGATAAGAAGTGACCAGAATTCAGCCTGGAGCTGTTGATGTGTGTGGAGCAGCTTAATGAAATGACAGCCCTTATTTTGTAAAGCAGTTAATGGACTTGACAAGAATCAGAGTTTCCATACAACAACACTAGCAGTCCGAATAACAAGTCTTTAACTCATTCACCAGGACTGTCATATCCTCAAAATGCATTTGTTAGGAGCTATATTGGGCCAAATGCTTAATAAATTCAATCATCTTCTCACTAAGTGTATTAGCAGTGCCCAGCTATGATCTTGTTGGATTGTATTAGTTGTGCTTAAGCAATTACCAATAGGGTAGTTATTCCAAGAAAGTAGGAAGGATGGGAAACGAGATCCAATTGTTTGTTTTTCTGAACTGGGATGGGGCAACAAACCTGACCGGGATGCAAAGCTAATTACAAAATCCCTTTAAGTGTAACAAATGAAGGTCTGGAAGACTAAACTACTAATTAAGGGCAAGAACATTAAAATTTAAAAAGGTGACTATTGAGCCTTCGTCCAATGATGCATATCTCTTGCCAAGTAAATTGGCAATAGAATTCTGGAAGGAAGACCTTGCTAGAACTCTGAAGTACTACCAGGAGGCATGAAACCAAGGAGTCCAACTTTCAGCGGCTTCTTGACTTCCTGGCTGATTCTCAGAATCAGGGAGTTTTTCCTCTGCAGGTTATTACTGTCCCATAAGTCAAGGACTCAAAAAACAGCAGACATCAAGCAAGGCACCATTAAGTAAAAACCGGGATTAAGACTCAGAGCCAAAGATCTGTATTGTTAGGCCAACTGAGTAGGACCCTGAGATCACGACCCAAGCCAAAACCAAGAGTCAGACACTTACCCAACTGAGCCACCCAGGTGTCCCAACTCAGCACGTATTGTTTGTCTGTTCTGTATTTCATTTGCTTGACACTCAGAGAGAGCACACGTTCTCTAAAGGACTCTAAGTGTGGTTTTCTGTAGCAGCTTACTACCCTCCCAAACAACGGACTCTTCTTTCATCCATTCCCTACTGTAACCTCACAATTACTTGCCCGTTCTATCCCATTTGTTCAAGAGGCAGTTCCTAGACGGTTAGAGACTGATGTACCAATATTAGTCCTACTAATTTGTGAGAGGCTTATATGTTACCTTTCCAGAAAAATACAAAGTCCTAACACAAATAACATCAAACACATTTTGAATTTTTGGAAAGGAAAATTTGAAGGCCATTTATTCTAGAACCTCCCCCCCACCCCCACACACACACCCACAATGAGCCTGAACTCCAAGCATCTGGCTATTCTGACTGTTGTGATACAGTGAACTTTCCAGTAACCCAAACTGACACCTTATCAAGACAATGTTAGCATAATAGACTTTAAGAATATCAGATTTTTAGACTTTCTGGCAGGATTGAGGGAAGGACAAGCATTTTGATACCCCTTCGATCTCCCCCAATGTCTCCATTCACCAGTGGGTAAGAACTGCTAGCAGACAGAAGCATAAGATACTGGGAACATGTATACGTCAGTATAAGTATAGTCTTCTTAGGGACTTAATATGCCTCAAGTCATACCCAATATCTAGCAGGAATACAGCCTGCTAAAAAGCAACACAGCTCTGGGGACCAGCTAGCCTTGAGTATACATGCTGGCCTCATCATTTTCTTGATCAGCTGTTTATGCTCATTTCACCTCCGTATCTTTATCTATGGAGATAATAATGGCAGGAGAATTAAAAAATATTATATGTACATATGTATACTTATGTATACACATATATAACAAAGATTCTGGCATGTGGTAGATAGTGAAGAATAATTATTGGTTTTTTTCTTTTATTTTTATTAAAGTACAAGGAGAAAGCTTTCTTAGTTATTGTGAAGGTTCAATTGCCTGAACAGCCACCAAACTACAAACGGCAGCCTTTTCCTAGTCACACGCATCTACCTTGGCAGTGTTATCCGATTTGGACCTGCCAGAAAAGGTAACACTTCGAATGTCACTTGTCCCAAATCAGGTGCCCTTTCCAGTCCACACACACACACACACACACACACACTGAAAGTTCATTTTTAACTACTGAGATTATGAAAACTGGAGAGAAACACAATCATTGCCCTTCTCCTCCACCACTTGCAAGCGTGACCTCACGGAAGCAGATTCCCCTCCCAAGACTGATTGTCCCAGAAGCTGTGCCCCGTTTCCTCTCCCAGCTGCATAGCCAGTGGATCAGTTTCTGCCAGTTAGCATCTGAAATGTCCTCTCAACACAGTCCCTAGTAAGGTATGGCGCTCCTTTCGTGAGTACCAGACCACAGGTTCATCTAGGAGAGGCCATGCTTTCCTTTGCTATTTCTGTAATTTTATTCCCCACAACACAGTCTTATGAAGCCATATGGGTATTAATGATTTTACTGAAGGATTACAGCGGTTCTGATGAACTCTAACAAAAGGGAAAAATTCAAACTGTGGGCCAACTATTGCTTTTCCCACCATTCTGGAGAAGTACCCAACAAGCCGATCATTTGCTGGGATGTTTTCCTGAGTACATTCTTCTTCCTAACCTTGCTCCCCTGCTTTAAGGATTCTGCTCAGAGAGCATTTCCTTCTAATCTGCACTCTGCAAATCGATGTTCATCTTTTGGTATGTCTATCCCCTATACTGAGGGTAACAGTAGATTCCACAGGTTTGAGTTACCAAGCCAAGGTAATGAACAGGGTGAAGGTCAGGCTTCACGTTCTGTCATAGTTGCTCACTGATACCTCAAGTCTCAAGAATAACTCAGAGGAGGGCTTTTCCATCGTCAGTGGCATAACACACTCTACACCTGACATGGGAACATTGAGGCTGATTCTCTTTGAGATCTCTGTTCTGTGTGAGTTATAGGCACACCTATTCATCATCCTAATTGTCCAGTAACTGGGAAGTCAAGTGCAATTGCATGCCAACACAAACACATGGAATTTCCCAGAATAGTAATTATCAATGCCAGTGAAGCTTAAACCCATCGAGGGCAAAATAATATATATCTTTCTGTCTCATATGTTTCAAGGTGCTTCTCTATATGATTGTGTAAATATCTTACATAATTTTGCACAAATAATTAACTCCTGCTTTCAAATTTTGCCCTTTCAGGTCTTTGCACCTGATTTCTCTTAATGGCCACCCCTGTGGGTACCAAAGACCTGGTCAAAGATTTGAAATTCTCTGATAGGATTTTATGAAGTTCTTCGCCATGGACACTCGTGCTCATCAATTTCTATTTGGTACGTGATGGGAACGATTTATTTTGTTTCCAAAAGGAGGAGTATTTAAAGGAGTAAATTTCCTTCTAGAAAGTCAGTTAAATGGCCTTTTCTCTCTGGGTTGACGTGTTACAGGCTCTTCACTAGAAATTTGCCTTTTCTAGATCTAGTTTAAACTCAACTTGATGTCTAAACTAAAATCCCTTTCCTTTTAAATGTTATTGATGATGTGCACACTGGAAAAAGCTGGAGCAAAAAATAAAACAAAGAGTCTTTGTTGCATAATGGACCAAGCTTTTAGTCAAAGACTGAAAGAAATAAAGGGATTTCCTGGCTTCTTTAAAAATGGGTCTCGCAATATCTAGCCTGGTGCTCAAATGCCTCCCAAATCCCCTTTGAGTGCTTTTTAATCCCTACTAACATGGAAGAGCAGATCAAGGAATTGTATACTATTTCCATCTATGTATTTGTCTGGCAAGGAGCAGTAGATATCCTAGGTGCTATTCGAGTCAGAGCTATTAGAGGGGGACATGCATCTGAGCAGACAGTGAGGAGGGTGGGGAAAACATTTAACCTAATGCGTATTCTCAGATGTGAAGCACTGATGTTCGCAGTTAACAAGACGTATGGTTGTATTGAGCAAGGAGGAGAAAGCTTTCCGATTCAGTTAAATGTCTATTTCCACAACATATGTAATTGAATTACATATCTGGTTTAATCAGAAAATGGGAAAATCTTTGGATATACAGCACCCTGTGCTGACTACCTTCAACGCGAGCTCACTTGCTACCTCACTGCCAGCTTTAATACGGCAATTAGTGCTGGCAAAATTCTATTTGCTTATAGACCTAATTAGAGATCAAGAAAGTGGCTCACTTTTGATAATTGCATGGCTGTGGCCCATCTATCAGCCATTGTTAAATTGTTGTTATATTAATGTAAAGCTTATAATCACTGCTGTTCCAAATTGAATAAAATGTTCTTGCCAATTCTCCAATGCAATTAATTTACATAAAAGCCTCTGGAACCAAAATTAAAATGATATACATCTTTGCAAAGGCTTCAGTTAAAACAAAGCTAAGTAATAAGGAACTCATACATCTTTTTCCCCTGCATTTTTATGTTTACCAGAGTTAATGGCCAAACAATCATTAAAATGTACCTAAAACTAATTAAAATTGTTTTGCTCATACCTCATTTACTATGTGCTCTAATTTATTATTCAAAGCATTAATATTTTAAACTCCCCGTTCCAGAGTCCAGGGAGATTCCAGGCAGTGGAACAGGAGGTCAGCAGTTCCCCTTCCTTCCAAGAATCTGCATATAAATCACATTAATCTCACTGAGGCATTTGATATTGGCTCAGAAGAAATGATGATATAGGTAGGCTTGTCTGGTTTGTTCCTTCTGCTTAAACTTAATAAATAAAATGCAGCCACGCATCATCTGAGGATCTGTACAAGACTGCAAGCAAGGAACATTACATGATAGATGCCACATTTATATCAACTCCAAAATAAAAAAAATTGTTATATGCTGTGCGCCAGGCACCTCCCCATTAAGACTAGTAGGGGCGGGTATATGGTGCAGTGTTAGGAATCTTCAGAGTTCCATCACAAATATTCAATTGATGTAATCATTTATCGGAGAGCCAGGTAAGAGAATTCAGTCTGTTGGTCTGACATTAAAAGTCATATTAGTAATGTAATATGCTCTCCGCTAATTTTATGTCATTAGTCTAGCTATTTCATTACTCAGTTGCTAATATCTACCATTTATTTAGAGACTACTCTGAGGCAGTGTTTCTTACCCAATTTATCTAATTGAATATATACAACAAAACTATTACTGCTGCCATGTTAATGTATGATGAGGAACCAAAGCTCAGAAATATTAAGTAGCTTGCCCAAGGTTACAACTGTTGATGACCAAGCAGGATACCAAGCTCGTATGTGTTTTCTTTCATGTTGCTAGGCTTTTGGATGGAACAATGTCAGGAACTCAATTTGGACGTGTTCATCTGGATATGGATATCAGACATCAGTTAGAGTTCTTACTTGGGCAGTTAGATATATCAGACTGAAGTTTAGGGGAGAAGTCTTGACTTGAGATATAGATATAATATAAACGCGATGTAAAACCATGAAAGACGATCTGACAAGTAAGCGTAGGTGGAAAAGGAAAGTGTGACAGACTCAGCCCCGAAGCTCTCCAACATTTTAGAGCTGGAGATGTATGGGAACACCAGTGAAAATAATCTAAGAAAGAGAGATAAGAAAAGTGGAAGAAAAAATCAGGAGAGTGTAGAAGCCAAGAGAAGAAAGTGTTCCAAGAAGGGGAAAGTGATCAAGTATTTCAAGTGCTTTTGACAGATCAAGTTAAATTAATATTGAAAAATAACCATGGCATCTAGCAACAGAGAAGCTATGAACTTGAGGAGGGCAAGTCTGGGGACACAGGGCAAAATCTGATTGGAGTGGGCAAGTAAGTGTGTCAAGAGAAAAGTAGAGATGATCATTACAAACCCTTTTAAGAAGGGTCTAGAAGGAAAAGTAATGGGGCAGGTGATAGAGGAGGAAGAGAAACCCAGGTAGGATTTTCCTTTCTTTTACATTTTTCTTTAAGATGCAAAAATATAAACATGTTCATGTCATGATGAATATCACACACTTAAGTTATAATTCGAAGAAGATAAAACCAAGTTGAGAAGATGTTAAATATGAGGTTGATAAATTTGAGTTTTGTCTCAGAGGCAATAAGGATACAGTGGAGTCAGCATGTATAACATGTTCGAAACTGACACAAATTAGTATTGTTAAAAAATACAGGCTAGTGGGAATCATGGCCTAAATTACGTTATTTAAATCACCTCCCCTCTGCATTCCTAATGTTATAAACACAGAATTTGGCATACATAACAAATACTGCGGGTTGGGGGCATTCCTTTCCAAAATCCGCGGTCTTTCTATTAGACCCTGTTGATCCTTCTCAGTAATGCTGATTTTTCTAGAGCTGATACGTAAACCATTCCTTCCTTATACATCTTCTACAAAATCCACCTTCACAGTCCCTGGTCTTTAGTCCTTCGTTATGTCTTTGCCGCCATGTCTCCGTACTTCAGATCTAAATATGGTACTTGGAATCAATCGAACATTCATAGACATCTTCTGCTATGAAAATAGCTTCTAGGGTGATTGAGAGAATAATGGAAGTATTCATTGAAATACAGGAAATGGGTAAGCGGGGCGGTGGGGGGGAGGGTATGGACCAGGCAAGCTGGTTGAATTGAGCAGGTGTAGCTGTGCTCAAAGATATCTACGTGAACATTCTAACAGGCAGCAGAAATAATCACTGTGTTGAAGAAAATTAGCTTTATAAACAAAAACAAAAAACAAAACAAAAAAAACTCATGTGCTGCTGTGACTGTTTAAAGATCATAAGAGGTTAGTAAACCACATTAAAATAGAAATACAGCCAATGTTTTGGGGCTCATTTCCTTTTAATGTGATTTTGAAGGCAATGAATGATAAGCAAGAGCAAACAGTTATGCAAGAATCCTTTAATATTTGCCTAACAAACTACAATATCATTTAAGAAGGAAAAAAGTAGCATGAACTAATTGAAAACATAGAAGAATGTACTCCCTGACATTTTGATTCCAATAGATACGGCTGGTTTTATGGTGTCTGACATATGAAAAAGCCCTTGTCAAAAAATGAGAGCATAATCAACAATACCTGAAACCTTAAGGATTCTCAAATACATGTAAATAATCATAACCAATCCCTGCTCAAGGCTATTACTTCTGTCTTCACCTCAGCCTTAGCGTCCACACCATGAAGGCTCGTTTATGTGGATTTTGGTGCCAATTCCTAGTTTTTGGATGCCTGACTTTCCAACATGGCCACACCCTCACCCCAACTTTATTTTTCTTTAAGGATTTTATTTACTTATTTGACAAAGAGGGAGAGAAAGCTTAAGCAGAGGGAGAGGGAGAAGCAGCCTCCCTGCTGAGCAGGGAGCTTGACATGAGGCTCAATCCCAGGACCCAGGAAAATGATCTGAGCTGAAGGCAGACACTTAACTGACTGAGCCACCCACACACCCCTCACCCCAGCTTTACACTTGGCCCTTCAGTCCTGTTCTCTGTACTAACCATCTCCCTCCCTTTACCCCAACTGCTTTTCACTTGGTCTTTCCCAGCACAGTACTCAAATCTTGTTTCCTTACTTACTTGGATAGACAGCCTAGATAAGACCTATTTAAACAACTCTAGAAAATATCCTAATCCAGCTATCAGCAACCTGACAACCTCTTGGTGCAAAATGAGTTATGCTCATTGTTCTCTCAAGGAATGGGCAGATAAGAAAAAAGAAAAGAGGAGGAGGAAAGGGGAGAGAAGAAAAGGAAGACTGGAAAAACACACACAGAAACAGAAAGAAAGGGTACATTTATCCTGGTCTGGATCCTTGTGCCACATGTCATAATAATCCAAATGCCAGTGCAGGAAAGGGTGCCAATCCATAATTAATTTTTCAAATGTGCGTGGCATAAGAAAATAAGGTCAACTTCATGAATTTTTCAGAATTCAGATTTGTCCAATTTATAGCTCTGTCATTTATTGTGAAAACATACCCTTCCTAGGTTTTGTATTAAAATGCTCTATTTAAAAGGATTAAACCAAATGATACTGTTTGCTTATTATTCATTCCTGGCAAAACTAAAAGTGAGCAATTATGTGTATGAGCGTGCCTGTGCACATAAGTACATGTAGGTTGTATATTATTTATTCTGAAAAATCCAAAAATCTGGCAACTACGGTCTCAATCAACTGATTTCAGTACCAACACATCTTGACATGCAAGTCTGAGGCATTTTTGAGTAGCTAAAATAACTCCTCAGCATAGCCTCGGGACACATGTACTTCAGTGAGTTTAATTAGCAGCTACTGTTGTCTTCACATAAGTGGCTGAACGACACAGAAATAAAGCTGCATCCTGAAGAGGTAAAGAGTGAGGAAGGTAAAACATCGTGAGATGGCCACCATCACCTCAGCCGCCCTTACGTGTAAGAGTGGGTGCCAGGCTGGCTGGTAATGCTTAACCCTGCAGAGGAATATTTGGGGTGTTCCCTGGATCTTTCTTTTCTTTTCTTTTTTTTTTTTTTTTTTAAAGATTTTATTTATTTATTTGACAGAGATAGAGACAGCCAGTGTGAGAGGGAGCATAAGCAGGGGGAGTGGGAGAGGAAGAAGCAGGCTCCCAGTGGAGGAGCCCGATGTGGGGCTTGATCCCAGAACGCCGGGATCACGCTCTGAGCCAAAGGCAGACGCTGAACGACTGAGCCACCCAGGCGCCCCTGGATCTTTCTTATTTCTATGAAAGCACCTGTTTGGATTTGTGCATGCCTTCCTCTTACTCCGGCTGAACTGAAATGT
>NC_048235.1:37667319-37745400 GCF_002007445.2 Ailuropoda melanoleuca
TGGAGCTATTTGAAAGTAGAAATAAGGACGCTATGCAGGGGGCACCTGAGGTCAAGAGGGACAGAGCCTCTCACAATGATTTCATGGAGAAGAGAGAAAGGCATCTCTGAATGATAAATCGCTAAGTTAAATTTATTAGCAGACAAATGTCAGCTGGTACTGCTTGCTTCTGACCTTTGTCTTATTGGTTTCAATGTTTTTTGTTTCAGGCTATTTTTTTTTAAATCAATGGCTTTGCAAATGATATCTTTTGTCTGATTTGCAGATGAAACAAGGTTGAAAGTCAAACTAATAGAAAGTATCACAAAACCAGATTCAAAAATGTCTGTTATGTTTGTAGAGTAAAATCAGGAATTAAAAAATCATTATCAAGCTAAGAAAAATATTTCTGAGAAATACCACAGGACACCAGAGGATATTCCTAATCTGTAAAGGTTACTTGCAAGTTAATAAACAAATAAATAAATAAATAAATAAATAAAACCTAAAACTCTAATAGGTGTAAGTGTACAATTCACAAAAGAAAATAAGGTTGCTACACTTTTTAAAGAAATACGTTCAACCACACCAACAAAATCGTGAAAACCACAACATACTATATCCATCTATTAAAATAGCAAATCTTAAAGGAATTTTGATGTGTAAGTTTAGGGATGAACTTATAAAGAAATTTAACTATCTCCTCCAGCTGCCTTGAGGCGCTCCACTCTTATCCTTTGACGCATTTTCCACTTCTAGGAATCTTCCCTAAAGATACAAACATTCCTAAAGATATTGTAAATGGTGATAATTCCTGGAAAACAATATACGTGCCCTCTGCTCTCACACTTTACTTGTTCATTAATACACACCATAGTTTTTCTGAAAATGGGGTAATGAGGTACCATGTCTAGGTTCTTTACCTTTCATATTGGCCAAGATTTGTATGCCTCGGTGTTCATCCTAGCATTAAATGTGTAAGCCAAGAGAAGGAGGAGGACGTGGAGGAGAAAGAGGAGGTCAGAATGGAAGGAGAGGGGAGCTAGGGCTGGAGACAGAGAAGGAAGAGTGTGGGAGAGAGAAAGAAGGGTCAGAGAAAAGGAGCAGAGACAGGAGAGAGAGTGACAGGAAAGAAGAAAACCAACATTCAAATTTAGGAAAATGGTTAATTAATTATTAGAGGTTCGTGAAGTGGAGCTTTATGACCACAACACAATGCTTCTAAATATATTAAATGACATGATAAAATGCTGTGATAAAATGTTATTTAAGTACTAGTGCCAAGGTTTTTACATTAATCTCTATTAAACAACAGCTGTACTAATAACATTGAGAAAAGTTGTGATTCGACAAGGATTTATAAGTAATGCATAAATAACTGACTCCTACTACACTGTGAACAACTTTCCAAGTGAGAGCCACAACTCTCAGCACATTATCTGGAATTCATGGAAAGCATTAGTAAATGTTTGTAGAATAAATGATTACAGAATCAGCATGTGGCTTAGCTCGAGTTTTCTAGAAGACAGAGCTATAGACGTGCTATACGTGCTGTTCATTTTATGGCCATGCTAGCCCAGCAAGAAAGGAGAAAGTGGTATGTGAGGCAGGGGAAGGGGGAAAGCAAATAAAAGATTGTGCATAGCATGCTGTCCATAACTTCACAAGAAAAATCAGCTGACTGTTCATTCACACCAAATGCCACTACGCATTTTGGACTGATTATACTTTGGAACGATCCATCAGGAGAAAGGGGGGAAAATCTACTGGCTCCCTTCTATCTCCTGTTTGTCATTGATCAAACTTTGTCCACTGGGGCATGAACACCCTCATTTATCTGTCTGTGCCTCCCAGCCCTTTGAGCAGCCACCGGAGAAGCCAGATCTTATGCCTCATGGCACTTCATCCGAGTCCTGAAGAGGTGAGTTGAACCAGAGTCTCTGTTCTCCAGTTGGGTTGAGTCTGAGTGTTGGAGGGGCTGAAACTTCTGCCACAATGGGAACAATAGAGGCAATACTGGAGATTTGGAAATCCAACTGAGAAGTCTGGAAATATGAATCTGAAGACTGGTTAATTAAATACGAATAGGATCATAATTGAAACTTTGAACCCTTTCACCAACATCTCTCCATTTCCCAACTTTCAGTGCCTGGCAGCCACCATTCTACTCTCTGCTTTTACGAGTTCAGCTTTTGAGGTGATGGTTAATTATGGTCACCATTTCACAATGTATATATATCAAAACATCATATTGTGTACCTTAAATATACACAATTTTTATTTGCCAATTATTCTTCAATAAAGCCGAAAGAAGTACAAATACTATCAACAAAGTGTTTCTTATTCAGAGATGCTAATAAAATTTTTACTATTGCTTTCCATCAGTTACCTCTGACAACATATATTGATATTTCCAGAAAGAAGATTAAAATTGTAAAGTAATAAAAGGAAAAACACAAGTAATAAGAATAGCAGCAATAATAATTAAATAATATGATTGTTTTGCACACATATTGCGTACAAGATGTACAAAGAATATTTATATCATATATATATATATAGTTGTTGTTGCTTTCACAACAGTCCTAGCTTGAGCAGAAGAGCTAAAACCTGGATAACATCAAAGGAGAAAGGATTGGTCTGGAATATGAGGAGAGCGGAAGGTCACCACCTCAAGAATGAGAAAACAGTAATTACTGGCTTCACACTTAGCTCATGGGAAGTGACATCTGCATTCTTGGGTTCAGTGTGAGAACTACAAGTCATCTGTTTCCTGGACTGTCTACTGTAATGCCCATGCCAGGCTCCAAATCATCATTTTCTTAGGCTTTTAAGGGACATCTGTCATTTCTGATGGGACCATTTTTATAAACCTCCTTGAATATTTGCATGCGATTTCATTTGGGTACTGGGCATCCCTCCATCTCAACCATTTTTCTGCCCCCCACCCCCCAGGTCAGGACTTGGATTGCTTCTCCTTCCTTGACTGATCTTCAGAGCTTAGCATCTTATCCACCTCTTGTCTAATGCTTTTAGAGAAATTTCTCCAAATCTGCTTTACCCAAGACCTATGAGGTGTGGTGTTAGCCAGCCTGTCCTCAAACTTGAATTATTCAAATTGAGTCAATTACTTTAGTCTTTTTTTTTTTAAGTGATATGTGGTTACAGTGACTGTTGATCTTTCAACCTTCCATGATTAAAACGGAACAAGACATTTCATCTCCAAGAAACTACATGCTCCTAATAAACTGGGAATGAACTGTGTTTAAATACTCTATTCTCAAGTCACTAGTCAGATGAAACCTCTTATAGGATCCCATTTCCTGTGGAATGAGATCCTGAGTCTTGAGCCTGGCAGTCCAGGCCCTCTACAATTTGATCCTAGGCTTCCTTACTCCTGCTCCTTTACCTGTAGCTTCCATTTGCCCAAACTGAATTTGTCTTACATCATTAGATTTCCCACCTCTGTACCTTTATTTGTATCCTCTCCCTCTCGCATGATGTTATCTTCTTCCCATGACTTTCCAAATTCTACCAGTCCTGCAAATATCACAGAGTCAAACTCTCCAGGCAGCCCTCCTGATTCCTTTACCTCACAATGATTTCTCCCTCATCAGAGGTGTTATAACATTTATTCGAGGGGCCATTCATATAATACTATTATAATAACTATCAAGTTCTGTTTTGTTTTGCAAAGTAACTTTTCATGTGTATATGCTTCATTTTTGTCTACTAGATTAACTCTGTTTTCTTTTAATTTCTAGAAGTCCTAGCACATATTTAGCACATATTTGTTGCATAAAATTCAATTTAGTATTATTAGGTGTTTGCTTGTCACTAATTATGACAAGGTTTAATGATTTATATATATATATGTTTTAATATATTTTATATATAAAATCTATTATAAAATTTTATATAAAAACATATATATAAATCATTAAACCTTGGCAATGTAAGTATTAAAATAATTTTACATATATATATAAGTATATATTCATATATATTATTCATATATATTAAATATAATTCATATATGAATTATACTTAAAAGTGGGGTAGTGGTGGTCTTTGGGATGCCTGGACTGAAAAATTATTTACCAAATGAGTCAGGTCTTAATTATTTCATCTATTTCATCTATATCATCTTATTGAATTTAACCCCCACCCTAAACTCTGTGATGTAAGTATTAACCTCTCCAAGCCTCAGCTTTCTCATTTGTAAAATAAAGATAAGCTATTTGTCTATCATTAGACAACCAATATGTAATGGGGCAAAGGTTTGATCCAACTTCTAGTTGAACCAAAATCTGCTGCTCTTTCCACTGTTATGCTGCCTCCGATGGGAATTAGGACACCTAAATTCTAAACCTACCTTTGGCCACCAGCCTTCTGGGTGACCTGGGTCCCTGAGCCTCAGTTGCCTGGGTTCTCCACTAAGGGTGGCTAGACTACACCAGTGACTTTAAAAATTTTTGAACATGAACCACAGCAAGAAATAATACCTTAAATGGCAACACTCTATATACCTATACATATACATGCATATGCATGGATACATATTTCCTTATATAGAATACATTTTTATTAACATTTGCTATATGAATTCAATCTATTTTTTATTTTATTCTTTTTTATTATATTTTATGTTACTTCTTGAAATGTTAACCTACAATCCACTAAATTGATTTCACAACCAGATCAGAATCTAGCCCTAGAGCAGAAGACCTCTGAAATCCCTTTTTGCTATCCAGTCTAAGGCTCTGACTCTGAGCTGTGTGAGAGCTGCAGGGTAGACTTCAAGCCCATGGACTCAATCTGCCTTCACCTACCAGTATAAATACAGGTCAGCTTCCTGACGGACCCCCGGGCCATGAGCTTTTATCCGAGTTCAACCATTGACATATCCTGTGAACTAGGTCATACCACCTGCATCTAAACCTTTATCCATAAGTTAAGAAGAATGAAAACCCTCACTGACCTCACAGAATTGCCACAGGGGAAAGTCAGAATGTCTGCAAAGCCCTTTGGAAATGCCAAATGACTTCTTTGGAAGTACCTCTTTTTATGCAGCAAGCAATGTTCTATAGCAGATAACGTCATGAAAGTGATATAGAAAGTACACCGTCTGAAGCCCATCAATTTCTGACCTCTGGGTCTTTGACAAAAACCGAGATGTTTTCATAGTGCACCTACCCTCGAAAATACATGAGGCCTTTATACGAAATGGAAGGGAGAGGTAGGGAGATGAGGAAAGGCTGTCCCTATTTCAGAAGCCATATACAGAATGTCATAAAAAAATACATTGTTAAAATCTATTAGGGATTTTGAAGACCTTCCAATATTTCACAAAGAAACAAAGTTCTAAACAGGTAAATAGTTTTTTTAGCTTATTATTTTTTAAGATTTTATTTATTTATTTGAGGGAGAGCACGCACAAGATAAAGCATGAGCAGGGAGAGGGGCAAAGGCAGAGGGAGAAGCAGACTCCCCACTGAGCAGGGAGCCTGATGGGGGCGCTCCATCCCAGGACCCTGGGATCAGGGCCTGAGCAAAAGGCAGACACTTAACTGAGAGAACCACCCAGGTGCCCCAATTTTTTTTCAGTTTAATTCGGTTTCTTGGCTTCAGAGGAAGAGGTCTATGGTTGAAGGTAGAGTTTCCTACTGTAATAGCTGGTGCTCAAGCAAAGGGTGGGTAACCATTTGGTTAAAATGTAGTAAAGAGCACTGAAGCACACAGTGGTGACGACTAGTTGTCCTTTAAAGTCACTGATTCATTTGGCAAAAATGTATTAAGCATCATCATCTATCTTATGCCAATTACAAAGATGGCCCCAATTATTCCCCTTGTCTTGCTCCTTGCCCTATGACTTTGCATCTATTTCCATCAAAGTGTAGACTTCCTCCTTCCCACCTCCTCGAATCTGGACTGATTTCGTGACTTACTTTGGCCAATAGGATATGGTTGATATAACCTGTGTCAGTTCCGAGCCTATCATCGTTCCAGAAGCCTGCTCTCTTATAACCCTCACCAGCTATCATGAGGAACTGCCTAGACCAACCTGGTGGATGATAAGTGATAATTACCCCCATCACACCAGCTAATTGTCATCCAACCATAAGACATGGAAGTGAGGCTATTCTCGACCAGGCAACTGAACACGGACTATAAACAAGACTCAGTGAGATCAGCAGGACTAACAGACCCATAGATTCATGTACTATAATAAATACTTACTGTTTTAAGCCACGGAGAAATGGGTACTTTTGATATACAACCACAGCTACCCCACCAGACACTGGGTTAGACAGCACTGGACAAGATGAACAACACTTAAAGTCCTTTCCTACCCTAAGAGAAAATGATTTGGGGGTGCCTAGATGGAGCAGTCAGTTAATGCTCAGACTCTTGGTTTTGGCTCAGGTTGTGATCTAAGGGTCCTGAGATTGAACCCCCACATGAGGCTCCACATTCAGCACAGAGTCTGCTTGGGATTCTCTCTCTCCCTCCCTCTGCCCCTCCCACTCGTGTTCTCTCTCTCTCTCTCTCTCTCAAAATAAATAAATAAATCTTTAAAAAAAGAGAGAGAGAAAATGATTTGTATAAAATCCCAGGTCATACCACCTTTTCTGAGTAAGTACCACCAATATGTATATATTTATATCTTCATACATTTTTAAATGAATTAAAAATTAGCTGTAAGGAAAATATTCATATATTCATACATGCAAGCCAATGAGCATGGGCAACTGCTGCAGAGACTACTGTTCTAGTCTGCCTCAGACCTTTTGTGTTTCCACAGGTGGCACTATGCTGCCTGCACCAGGAGAGGCATGCTGCCATCCCCTCTGCCATGAGGGCTGGGAACCACACAGCTCCACAGAGCCATTTGTCATTACCAGATGTCCTTCACCCACCCTGTGGTGCTGCTGAGCTTTCCGTCCACCTAAAAAGCATTGGTGCGTGTTCACTTTGCCTTGGAGGATGACTGGGGCCTGGGAGAGGCGCATCAGCTGTGGAAGGACTAGATGGAGGTGTAAACGCATCTCCCTTGAGCCAAGGATAACGTACATTTGGCTTTGAAAGGTACTATTAAGAGGGTGGCTTTGGATGCTATCCCTTCTAAGCCAAACTAGAAATTCTCTCTCTCTCTCTTCTTTAATCTCTGGATTATTCTTTCTATCTTCTTCCCAACCAGGAACATTAGAGTAGTCTTGAAAATGTGTGTTGTGCTATGACAACAGAGACAGCAGTGACTGAGAGAGATGGAACTGAGGTCCCCTTGACCTCTTCCACTCCAGACACAGTAAGCTCAGAGACTCTTCAGGCATCCCTTCTTGTTTCACTTGGTTCTTGGCTTCCTGGGATACTCTTAACATCCTGATACTCTCCAGCATTGACTATTCATGAAATGATGAAGAATTAGATTAATTCTCACTCAGATATAGAAATGATATCCATCAGTGAGTCTCTCTGCTATGTCTAAATATGAAGAATCCTTAATATTTTCAGGCAGGGAGAAAGGAGGAAGAAATGGACAGGATGGACAAATAAACTTTGCAGTTTAAGTGAATTCAGATCCACTTGACATTTCTCCTGTGCTCTGCAAAGGACAGAGCTTTGTATAATAAACTTGTTACCAGCCACCTTCCTGCCACTGTGTTTCAGGAGTTTGGAAATCAGTCTCTAGTGGTATTCTCAATGTTGAAAAGCAGTTTTTCATGCAATATTTTACAAGCTAAATAGTTCTGAGTCCTTGAATAAAGGGAGGAGAAGTCAAGAACTATAGAACAGACTATTCATTAATTCATTCAATAAACAATGTTAAGCATCCATCACATACAAGTACCCTACAGGGGCTATTCACCACAGAGAACAAAGCTCTAGAAAATGGAAAAATGGACACCCCCCCCCCAATCCTCCATTCTCTACTCTAGGGAGAGGGCTCTAGGGCAAGGAATATTTATGATACAGCTCAAGAAAGGATCAAGAAACCTTGCTTTAATAGAACCAGAGTCTTAGTTTATAAGTAACAATATTAATAATAGCCATAACAAGCATCTATGTTGTGTCATATGACAGACACTGCCCTAATAGTCCATATTACTTTTATTCATTAGATATTAGGTTTTGTCCTAAGTGCTTTTGGCAAATCAGTCAGATGGTCATCACAATGGATGTACAAGGTAGGTTTTGATTTCACACATATGCATTCTATACAGGCAACTGAGATATAGAAAGGTTAGTAAATATTTCATGCTCATGTTTTTGGGGAAGTCACAAATGGAGCCCAGGCAGCTTGATTCCACAGCTTGCACTCTACACTCTAATGGCTACAACACACTGCTCCCATTCTGGGTCTATTTGACCTACATAGAGTTAAAGATAGGGTACTAGGAGAAATATTATTTTGTCTATAGATCATAAAGAGAGGGCAGGGTTTCAGGAGGAAACCACTCCACCTAATCCCCCTAGTTGAGACATATGATGGATTTCAAAGAATCTATTGAAAAACTAGCATCAGCTTAGAGAAACAGACACCTTTGGGTCTCCACTTACTACCGTATTCACTAAACCAGAGCTTATCTGCCCACCTCACCTTTCCCCTTGCACGCTTAAGGGAAATTACCAACGGGAAGAATGAATAGAAACAGTCACCGTGAGGAGGAGAAAAATCACTACTATTTGTAATGGGTATAATATTAAAAAGAAAAAAAAAGATTTCTTATACTGTCCAAGGTCTGGTCAGTATGTGGCAGAGCTAGAAATCCTTAGGAGCTCATAACACTGTACTATTTCGCCTCTCTAAAGCGAAAATAAAATAAACACCTTTGTAGTCCAGGAGTTGAGGAGGAGAAGACATAAGCAGATAAAAGTTGAGAGAAAGTGCCCTGATTTTCCTGCCTGTGATCTGGAATAGGAGGGGAGCATTAAGTAAGGGAGGATCATGCCAGCAGAGGGGAGGAAGCGGCTCTCCACTACCATTTCAGTTTCTTGCCAACCATCACCTCAAAGCTTCTACACGTACCTACCCATGAGCGTCTTCATCAGGGTAAAAGTTACTGTGTCAAATAGACTTAAGAAAAGAGAAAGGATGTGAATCTAACTCCCCAGAATCTCTGTTGGCCCACATGTGGTGGAATCCAGAAATCCCTGTGTGGCCTCTGGAAGGATTTCGAAGGTAATGAGAAAGAGAAAACACAGGTGCTGGTATCCAGAACTGATCAGACATTCACAACCAGACCTTAGTGTTTTTCCAGGCTGGTCTGATGCTCACAGTTTGTTCTACTTTTGGGTACCAATGACCTTCCAGAACACTATGTCAAGGGAGAGTGCTCTGCGATGATGATAAAGGGAGACAAAAGCAAGGTCACTGTGCAACACAAAACACCTCACATGCCCCTACACTAAATGAGCAACTGTGACTTCTTCACAATTACAGCTTTATTCTTACTGTAGTCTCTTCCCTGGAGATGAGATTTCTTGAAATACCCAATCATGGAATTGCCTTTGCTTTCTGACAACATCCAATCTAAAAGGAGCCTCTGCTTCCTTGGATCCTCGACCAAATTAACCAATGGAATAGGTTCTGTAATAGGTTATTTCAAGCACTCTTTTACTGAGACGCTCCATGGTTTCCTCGTGACGATGAGAAATAAATCCAGCTAGTTCATCTACAAGTGTGTTCCCGCAGGCATCTAGCTGAAGGACATTCATGGTAGGGAAGGAGATTGGCAAGATTCCCAGAGAGAGTTGTCATACTGGGGGTGAAATGGTTTATCAGTTAGCTTTTGCTACGTAACAAAAATAGCAACAACAAAAAGCCTCAATAGCGCAAGGCAATAAATACTTACTACTCATGATTATGGTGCTCAGCTAGGTTGCTGATTTGGGTTGCACTTGATAAGATTTCTAGGGTAAGATGACTTCTGGCTAATCTAGGCTGGGCTGGGCTGATGAGTCACTTTGGCCCTGCTCCACATGTCTCTCATCTTCCAGCAGACTAGCCCTGGCCCATTATCATAGTAGTGGCAGAGACACAATAGAGCAAGAGGAAACGTGCATGGCCTCTTGAGGGCCTAGGCTCAGAACTGACATCAAGGATCCAACACAAGTCATAAAACTAGATCAGATTGGGAGCGGGGCGGGGGGGCATGGGGAATAGACTCCACCTCTTTATTGTGAGCAAGTACAAAGTCAATGGCAAAGGGACTGGATAACGGGAAGGGTGAGGAATGGAAGCTATCATTGCAATCTACCCCATGTGCTTTTTAGCCTGTCCAGGCTGGAGCTGAATGACAATTATAGCCAGACCTCCAGGGACTTGTAATGCCAGTGAAAGCCAAGTTGAGGCTTGAGGAGCCAGAAGTCCCCTTCCCCATGTGCCCTGATCTAATCAAGCCAAGGGTAACCAACCAGACTGCGCTTTACATCAGTCAGACTCCAATCATGAATCTCAGCAGGGCAAACAGCACCTGGTAGACAAGAACATGAGTCCATGATTCACTAAAGCCTGAATGCATTTCTCCAAGGACCAAGTCTGTACTCTACCCCAAGTCTGTGTAAGGCACATTTCTCCCGCATATCCTTAGATACACTCTCAGGGTGAGGGTAGAGGAAACCTAGGGACAAAAACATTTATTTTCTGGAGAGAATTGGAATTACCTAAAGGGAAGATTTAATCATTAATATGGGCCAAGTATTACATAGGATTGAACCCAAATTGATTTTTGTCCTCATTAACCAGCAGTGTGGTATCGGGATAAGACCTGAACAGGCAAAATAAAGAAGGGGCATGTTCTCTGCACATCGGAGTTACACTACGTACAAATTTGTGACTCTTGATATTCAGCACTAGAAATTGTGACTTTTTTGAGAAATCTAAAATGTTTGAAGACCTTATCCACAAGGCTGTCTATCATATTTTCCCCCGTCTCTGACCTAAGAGACAGTATTGGAGAACAATGATCATTTCCTCCAACTGTCTGATGGGATATATTCTCTTTAACCTTTAGGACCTGCCTTAATTTGTGGGCTTTATCTTTGTTTTATTTTTTAAGGGAAATTACTTTTTTAAGTGAAATTACTAATTACTTCACAGCCTATTGTGAAAATCAAATTAGACAGCAGATGTGAAAGTTTTTTAAAAAGTTCAGAATGTCAAAGAATTGTAAAATTATTTGATGCACTGTTACAATAATAACAACCGGAGTGTGCTAATGGGCACTGCTTTCTCATTATGCAGGCAGACTGGAATGGTAGAAGTAACAGCAGACTAAATCAGGATTCTCCTGTTCGGGTTCCAGCTATACCACCACCGGGATGATACGACCCCACCCAAGACCCTCGCCTACTCCAGACCTCGATATTCTCATTAATAAAGGAAGGAGGTAGGTCTAGAGGACTTCTAAGGTCTTTCTGAGCTCTAAATAGTATTTCTTGCTGACACTTCATCCAACACAATTTTTCAACTATTTGAGAAAGAAAAAAGGTCAACTTTATATATGTGGAAGCCCCTTTCAAAGCCTGCTTTTAAAACAACAAACAAAATATTCTTATCCTAGAGTTAACTTTATTCCCGCTACTTTGAATTTATTTGCATTCACGCAGCTACGTTTCTTTGGGCCGGTCCAAACTGTGGCAACTAACAACACCTCCACTGTGAAGCCCTCCCTAATCTCTTTGTGGTGCTTCACCATAAGACCCACTACCATCATTATTGCCTTTTGCAGGACAACAATGTTTACTGGATCCATCCACTCTCTACTAGGCGCATTTTTAAAAGCTAATGCAGCATCTCTCTGGAATGCCCAAGAACTCTGTGCAGTACTCTTAATTCTCCTGGTTTCACAGGTTAAGAATCTCAGCAATTATCATATGGTTTCACTCATTTACGGAACATAAGAAATAGCAGGAAGATCGGTAGGAGAAGGAAGGGAAGGATGAAGGGGGGGTAAACAGAAAGGGGAATGAGCCATGAGAGACTGTGGGCTCTGGGAAACAAACTGAGGGCTGTAGAGGGGAGGGGGTGGGGGATTGAGCTAGCCCCGTGATGGGTATTAAGGGGGGCATGTATTGCATGGTGCACTGGGTGTTATGTGTAAATAATGAATCATGGAACACTACATCAAAAACTAAGGATGTACTGGATGGTGACTAACATAACTTAATAAAAAAATTATTAAAAAAGGAAAAAGAATCTCAGCCCCAGAGAGGTTAACTATGTTGCTCAAATTCACACAACTCAGAAAGAGGTCAAACCAGATATCACTCGCATCTGCTTCAAGGCGAATTCCCTGTGTCTCCCTAAGTCATAATGCCTCTTGAATTCTCCTATATCAGAAGTCTTCGTACTATAAAAATTTACTTCTGTGTCTCTCTTCTAGATTATCAGCCACTTGGTGGTTGAGAATATTTGTCCTTTTTGTGCTCCTAGTACCTAGCACCGTAAAACAATAAATGTTTGTTGAATAACATACCAGACAGGTGACCATTTTCTCCTGAGTATTAGATTTAATATGCAATTTTATCACTCCTCACAATCACACACCATTTGCTAGTAGTAGTTTAACTCAAGTTCTTAGGCCTAGAAGTCAAATAGGATCAAATTTCTTGAAGATTGTAGATATCCGAAAAGTATTCTCAAATGTTTCAAAAGAAGTCCTTTAAATTCTCAAAATCACCATAAGCTCCTACTTATAAATCAATGTCTTCAAATAATTATATACTTCACCATATCATATGCACATAAAAAGTAACTGTAATACAAAGAATTATCTTATATATGTCATAGGTCTTCTGGTCCTCATCTTCAGGCTGCTTAATTGCCAATCTAACCTCCTTCTTCAACTCCAATCATAGTTTTCCACGTGTCTTCTGGACATTTTTATTCAACCTTCCAAGAATGATTTCTAAATTCACATGTTAAAGTAAATCTTAACATCTTCTTCCTACTAGACTAGTTTCAGGGTGATGTCTTTTATGCTTCCTGCTGCTTGGTATTTAGGAGTTTAATAGATGATTTGACTAAATAACACCAAATAATAGCACTGGTTCTGCCACTGACTTTTCACTTTATTTACATCACTTATAAATGAAGAAAATATGATTTATATTTATTGTCTCCTTTCAGGACTTATCTATGAAAACTTGAAATGGCTACATCAAAATAGACCTTTTTACTCAGTTACATCCTATGTATAAATCCAAGTATTCACTAAGTGCATGCTATGTGCTCAGCATTGTCAAATACTATAGCAAATATAAAAAGTAGAAGACGTGTCCTCTGGTCTTGAGTCTAGAGAGACAAGAGTTATACAGAAAAAGAAATAATTAGAGAACAAGGCAAGGCAGAATACAAGCAAGCACTAACTTGTTTAGAACCAATAATTGTACTGTAGCATTTCCAAAGAGGAAGAAATTATATTGTCACTATTAGAGCCCATGAAAACATAGGAAAGCAATGGAGTCATTCTTAGGATAAAGCTTCCTCTTTGAAAGTAAACTATTCTGAATTCCCAGGCATAGCATCTGTTGTTATTATTGTTTCTTATTTGTTTTCATAGATACTTTTTCTTCTTATGTCTCCAAAAGGAAGGCTTTCAGAAGGCTTAGCTTCCAGAACTGTATTCATTTTTATCCCCTCTCTCCACTAGGGAACTATTCCAATCCCAGGTCTATGAAATCTATGCCAGATCATTGCCAATCTAACCTTTTTCTCAAACAGCAGCCATATTTTCCAAATGTCTTTGGACATTTTCGTTCACTCTTCCAAGAGCTATTTCTAAATTAATGATGTAAAATCAACCTTAACATCTTGCTCCCTACAAGAGTTTCCTTTCCTTCACCTTGCTATTTCTATCAGCCAGGTGATCTGAGATATTTCTTTCTTTAGTCCCATTTATTTAACCTCTGTATTTATCATATACTTCGTCTCCCTCATATTGTTCTGGCTACAGTCCTCGTTCTCTCTGAAATACACTTTAACTGGTTTCCCTACTTTCTTCCAGACGTCCTTTGTCCCCCACCAGAGCCTTTCACCAGAAACTCGTCACCTGTGACATACTCAGAGGAAGACAGTGAGCTAGAACAGAAAAGCATCTGTCTTGGCCTTGAAATCATGAAGAACCGAGTTCCGATCTCAGCCCAACATCATTATATGTCCTTTAAAATCTCTGAGATTTTTCTGTTCTCATCTCTAAACTGGGAATAAAACTACCTATCAAGAAAGTGTTAGGATTTAAATGAGATAATATATAAAACCCCAGCACAAAATAAGAGCTTAATCACTAACAACTCCTATAATTACTATTATTCTTCTTTTTATAAGATGGAGTAGGATATTCAAAATCCCTCAAGAGATAAATTCAATCTGCAGTTTTTGGATGACTTTAATACATAAACCAAGCATGTCTACCTTACTCCTTTCACTTATACTGTTTACCATAAATGAGATCTCTTCCCTTCATATTTCTTCCCACTAGAACAAACGCTATTTATTCCTCAAGACACTCTTCTTGCCACTGACATCCTCAATAAATTTTCCAGCCCCATCCTCCCCAAGTCCAATGTGAGCCCTCCTACCAAATTACTGAATCATTACTGATATTTATTTTCTATTCTAGCCTTTGAATTTAAACACATACTGGCTTGTTACATACCTTTTTAAAAAATTCAAATTAAATGAATGTCATGATTTTGGCTCCCCAATTAGAATACAAAGACCATGAGTGTAAGGAATACCATTTGTGTCCATAAGCCCAGCACTGTGCTCGTAGTAGGCACTTGATAAATATTTGTTGAATTGATAAAGAAATAAAGAACTTCATTAATAAAACAGAGTAGCAGGAGTTGGCACAAAAACTAATGAAAGTTTGAGTCATATTTTGGTGGGAGCTGAATGCTAAGAAAAAGCAGTGGCATGATTAAAGTGGAAAGTAGGGAAGTCTGATATATCAATTCTGCCTACAAATAAATTATGACTGAGGACTTGAGAAGCACAGAGATTAACCAGGAGTGTTTGTTAAGAATTAGAGGAAAAGAAATCTGAAACAACGAGAATGTGATAATGGGAGAATGCAGTGTGTATTTTAAGAAAAGAAAAACAGGACAATGTGAATGAATAAATACACTTTGAAATATAAGCAAAAAATAAGGCAGTCGACATTTCAACACTGGAGAAAGCACTCTATGAAACAAATGGGGACACTCTGAAGACAATCTGTAGAGAATGAGAATTCAGTTTTGACTATGCTGACTATTGTTGAACCTGCAAATATGATGTCCAGTGGAGAAGCTTTGCAGCCAAAGTAAGAAAACGTCTTATAAACTGCCAGTCACTGAAAAAATCCCCGAAAGATAGAATACTACCCATCTTTCTGATACTTCTTCAGAAAGTTGTGTGATCTTTATATTTGTTCAGCTCTGAGATAAGAAAAAGTCTCATAATCTTACTTATGTGGCTACCTTCTATTCATGTAGGTAGCCTAGAAAACCCTAGAGGACAGAGAATGTAAATCAGATAGTATCATTCATCAAAGTAGTTCTCTCATTTTTAGACCTTTTTTTTTTTTTTTGGAAGATTTATCTTACTTTATTTTAGAGAGAGAGGGAGCAAGTGGGGGAGAGGGGCAGAGGGAGAGACTATTCAAGCAGACTCCCTGCTGAGTGTAGAGCCTGGAGCAGGGTTCCATCCCATGACCCATGAGATCATGGCCTGAGCCAAAACCAAGAGACAGACACTTAACCAAGTGAGCCACCCACATGCCACAGATTTTCTTTGCATTTTCCACCAAAGTTACAAACTAGTAAGGGGAGTGAGGCATGAGGGGAGAAAGTAATCTAGATGCCTTCTTCTGGCTAAAATACAGTGACAGGGATTGTGCTTACCCTCCCGCCTGAAACAACCCAAAAATGAACAAAATATGTGAAAAGACAGTTTTCAAGCACTAGACATCAGGCTGTAAGAATAGTGATCTGTGAGAGAAGGAAAATTAATGTCACGAGGCTTACAATTGCAATTAATGTCATGAGGCTTACAAACTTATTGCCTTGAAAAATTTTCCAGGCTATAACACCAGGAGGGGGAACCCAAGCAAAGCCTGGCACAGCCCTTGAGTTGAGGAACTAGAATTGAGGGTCCTATAACATTGAAGTACCTAGAAGAGACAAGACCTACATAGAGGGAGAATGTCAGAGATCTCCAGTGTCACCCTGACCAATGTATGTGTATGAGTAAACTATCCCAGGCTGAAAAAAGAACAACCCAGAAGGACTAGAGGAAACAGTGTCTGGGCTCAAACTCGGTCTAGAAATTGCTCCTACTTCCACTATCCAGACTGAAAAACATGATTCACAGGCCAGGCAGAATACTCAGAGAGGTCTCAGATAATCATAGGGGGATAATTATCCTTTGGCCAAGCACTGCTCAGGTCCACCTAACATATCTTAAAAGTGAGGAGAACAGGAAGGATCGAACCGTTTCCAAGTAATTTAACTATATCCCAGAACAAAGCCCCAAAATACATGTAAGTATTCAAAAATAGCCAGCATCCAAAAAAATAAAATTCACAATACTGTGTATGCAAAGAAGCAGTGAAATATGATCCTGAGTGAACAGCAAAATTAGTCAATCAAACCACCCAGAATGGACACAGATGTTAGAATTAGCAGGCAAGGACATTAAAAGACCTACTATAACTAAGATCCTTACATTCAAACATTAATATGGGGATATCCAAACAGAACTTGAAGATGAAAACTACAATGCATTAGATGAAAAATACACTGGCTGGGATTAACTGCAGATTAGATATTGCAGAAGACAAGAATAGTGAACTAACCCAAATGAGACACAGAGAGAAAAAAATAATTTTTTAAAAAGTGAAAAAAAGTGTACATTTTTTAAGGGACTTATTATATGGACAATTAGAGACCATGAAAGAGCAGGAACAAAAAGTATTCGAAGACTAATGATGTACTATACAGTGGCTAACCGAACATAATAATAAAAAAAAAAAAGTATTTGAAGAAATAATGGTTAAATTTTTTTCCAAAGTTGATGCAAATTATAAACACACAGTTCCAAAAAAGTTAGATGAAACTCAAAAACAAGAAACAGGCACAAAACTATGCAAAAACAGGTCACAATCAAATTGCATAAAACCAGTAATAAAGAAGAAACCCATCAAAATTTCAGCAAGATTTTAAAAGATGTAGACACGTTATTCTAAAGTTTATATGGAAAGGCAAATGAACTAGAATTAAGCTACAATTATTTTGTAAAAGAATCATTCTACCCAACATTAAGACTTATTATATAGTTACATAATCAAAAACAGCACAAACATGCCTGCCTTACTTTTGACAAATACATCAAAAGCAATTCAATGAGAGAAAGACAGTCTTTTCAACAAATGGTGCTGGAACAATGACATCCTAGACAAAAAGATGAATCTTAATCTAGACATCACACCATATACAAAAATTACTTTAAAATGGATCATGGATTTAAATGTAAAGTGTAAAACTATCAAACTTTCCTAAGAAAACATAGGACAAAATCTTTGGGACCCAGAACTAGGAAAAGCATTTTTAGACATGACACCCAAACCATGACCCATAAAAGAAAAATAAATTGATAAATTGGACTTTATCAAAATAAAAAGAAAAACTTTAATTCTATGAAAGTTCCTGTTAAGAAGATGAAAAGCAAGCTATAGATTTGGGGGGGAAATTGTATCTGGCAAAGGACTTTTATCTAGAATATATCTGGCATGCATCTGGCAAAGGTCTTATATCTAGAATATACAATAAAAAATAATCCAATTAGAAAATAGGTGTTGAGGCTTATACAAAAATCTTCACAGCTGCCCTATTTGTAATACTCCCAAGCTGGAAACAACCCAAATATCCATAAAAGGGGAACTGATAAACACACTATGCTATGTCCATGTATTAGAAAATTACTCAGCAACAAAAAGGAATGAATTCGTGATGCCTGAGATGACGTGGATGAATCCTAAAATAATTGTGCTGAGTTCAAGAAGCCACACAAAAAAAGACAACATATGGCACAATTTCGTTTATGTATCCACAACATCAGAAAGCCGATCAATAACTACACTGATCTGGGAGTAGGAGTGGGGCAGATAAAAGAAATATGAAAGGGAATGAAGAAATGTTTGGGGGTGGGGGTGCCTGGGTGGCGCAGTTGTTAAGCTTCTGCCTTCGGCTCAGGGTGTGATCCCAGCGTTCTGGGATCCAGCCTCACATCAGGCTCCTCCGCTAGGAGTCTGTTTCTTCCTCTCCCACTCCCCCTGCTTGTGTTCCCTCTCTCGCTGGTTGTCTCTGTCAAATAAATAAAATAAAATCTTTAAAAAAAAAAAAAGAAATGTTTGGGAGTGATGGATAAATTCATTCTGTTGGTGACAATGGTTTCATGAGGTTATATACGTATTTTGAAATGTATGAAGTTGTATATTTAAGTATGTGTGGCTTATTATATGTGAATTCTGCCTCAGAGTTGTTATAATAAAAAACAATGTTAGCTTGTCTCTATGTAATATCATTATGATGATACCTCACTAATTTCTGACTGTATTTGATACTTGTTGCTTGAACAACAGGACCATTAACCTAGCTCCTTACTCGACATCTGCATCTGGATATCTGATTGATGCCTTAATTTAAGCTGTTCAAACTGAACTACTGATGTTCCTTCTCAAATATGTTTCACTCACAGTTATCCTATTTTAATGACTGGCAATTCTAATTGTTGGTCAAATCATTGTTTTATCTTATCTTTTCCTTATAGGAAATCCATATCCAATCCATCTGCAAATCTGTTTACCCTGCCTTCAAAAAATACCCCGAGTCTGTCCATGTGTTACTGTACCCACTGATATTAACCTGGTCAACGCTCCCATCACTATTGCCATTACTACCTAACTGGTTTTTTCCTTCTTATCTTGCCTTCTGATACTTTATTCTCATCACAGAACTTTCTAGAAGATGTCAGATTTTTCCATTCCACACCTCCAATGGACTTCTGTTTTGCCGGGGTTAGAAAATCAAAGTCCTTACAATCACTGCTCTATAAGGTCCTACACAATCTGCCTCATCCTCATTCCTCTCTGGACTCTCTTTTTACTTTCCCCCAACTCATTTTACTCCAGCCACATTGACTTTCTTGCCATTCATCAAATAAAGCAGGCATGCGTCCACCTCAAGGGCTTTGCACTAGCAATTTCTTCCGCCTGGAATGCTTTTCCCTTAAATATCCACATGGTGCCAAGTGGTAAAGCAATCCCTAAGCAGCAGCAGAGATGCTGGGCTTACTCCCATAAATTTGGTCAGTAAGGAAACAAGCCCAAATGGGTCTAGACAGTTCATTACTCATAGCACATAGCAGACAGTATACATGTGATGCCGGCATTAGTTCCCTTGCTCACCCAAGTCCCATGAGGGCTGTAAGAACAGCCTCGGGCTGGTGCAGTGCACACAGGGCTGTGTCACAGTCGAGGAACACCCAGCTTAGGAGACCCCTGGTCTTATAAGGAGACTGCTATGAAACCTGCCCACTCTCCCCTCCAGAAAAAACTCTGACCTTATTACCCTGCGATATAAGCAAATCTTCTCTGGAGAGAGGAAGGAGGAATTCTCCAGGGAAGGAATACATTATCCATCTTTATTATACAGATAAGGGAATGAATCCATTCAACTCACTGGGACATGCTATCTCTAGCTTCCCAGGCTGTTTGTTGCCCTACTGTCCTTGAAAAGGTATCTAAGATGTGTAGAAACCTCGTGTAGAATTTCCTCATAACACATGGCTCCTTTTTCCTTTTCCTTTGAGTCTTTATCCAAGTACCAACTTCTCAGAGAGACCCACCTCATTCTATTCACTCTTGTGACATACCCCATTGACACTCCTTATCAACCTGTGTTACTTCATTCCAGAACAGTTACGAACCACTTCTATAGTTACGAACCACTTCAAAACTGTTGTGTAGGACCTTATAGGGCAGTGATTATAAGGACTTTGATTTTCTAACCCGTGTAAAACAGAAGTCCCCTGGAGGTGTGGAATGGAATGGAAAAATCTGACATCTTCTACAAAGTTCTGTGATGAGAATACAAATGTATGGCCTGCCGCCTCCCCTTTGGGAATGCACATTACAGGAGGGCAGGCATTTTATTCTCTGTTTTATCACTGCTATATCCAGCGCCTCCTACTGCTGGTTCCTAAGAAGCACCCAATGAAGTCTTTTTAAATTTGAGAGACGAACGTATAAAGGACGTTCAAGCACTCTTCCTTGCAATGCTTTGCAAAGAATTCTAGCCTTTCAAGGACTGGATCCCCAAATAAAGGTTACAGCAGGGTTAAGGGGGAAAATTCAGCAGGTTACCAAAGTCTGAAGGTGCAGTGTTCCTTCCAGAGGAACTACAGCAGGGAAGATAGAGGGTTGACAGTAATCGGACACCCATCTTTGAATCCACGGCAGTGTCTACACCAGGCCCTGCTGCCCCTGCGTTGCCCCTCACCAGCCGCTGGGCATAATGATGGACTAGAAGTGGACAATCCCTGCCCAATGGAAAATCCCTCTGATGGGCAAATTTGGCTCAGGGACTCCCCATGGATGTGGGCAAGATTTTCACAGGACCGCCATGCAGTCTGGGGCTTTGCTCCACTCCTTCCTTCGCTCCCTGTTTCTATAGGTGTCACACCTGTATTGTAGTCTGATGGCTCTCCTTGACTCCTCCGGTTCCCTCCACCTTAATCCTTCACAGACATTTCCCAGAAGAAAGATCTTCTCATACCTCTAATCCAGTTTCCGCAGCTGCTTCTCAAAAGACCTGAACTAACCTACAGAGGTACCACAGGTCTGTCCTCAGTGGGAAAACATCAGCCCCTTCACATGATTATCCTAAATGCAAGGTTCATCCTATAATTACAGAAGTCAGGATTGCAAAAGTCAGGGACAGAGCTGTTTTCATTACAGAGTAACATCTAACTAGAGCCCAGGGCTCCACTGATTTGAGGGGGACTAGTTTCAGACAGGGTGTTCTCGCTTTCTGAGTTTATCTTAGGATGAAAAGCGGTTTTCTTTCTATGTGTGATATGTGATGTGGTAATTCCTACTCCTAACAGGTATCAGTTTTGCTTTCTCAGAAGGCATAAATAAAAAGTTCATTACCCTGGGAGCTGGCACACCAGTCCCAACTTGCTGTTTACTTGAAACTACAGTCTCAGGCAAGACCACTGAACATATCCAGCCCACAAATATCATCTGATAAAAATTTCCACTATTAGAGGTGGGATATCAAAGGAACCTTCCCACTTTCTGATTCTGCAACCTACAAGGCAATAGTAAATTGATCATATAATACTATCAAAATCTTGTGTTGTTCAGTATCACAAAAGGGTAAAAATGCGGGGAAAAAAGGCTTTAAAGTAAATTGTCGTAGCGGTAATTTCTATGTTGTATTCCCCCGAAAGGCATGCTTTTGGGAGCAGGGAGAGGGTGGTGTATATTTCTCAATTCAGATTCCTCTCTAACTCCTAGTGACATTCATACCCATACATCAACCAAGCAAGAAATCCCCGAGTTCAGTTCTCAAGTGTTCTGACCCCCACCAGCAGACACTGTCACTGCATGAGACCCACACTAGCACTCAAGCTGCATTTTCTCTTGAACACTCTTGCAGAACTCAGTATGAGGCCTTCAGAACCATTGTAGTCAAGCCTTTGTCTGAATAGGGTTGTCTTTTTCCCTCATTCAGTCTGCAGTACACTGTCGGAGTGAATCCTGCTGTTAGCTAGACAGGGGTCCCGGGAGAGGACATGTTGGGTTCTGTATGTTTAACTTTTTATCCTTTGTGTCAACCAGTTATGTTTCTAAAACATTTCCAATCCCCTAGCTTCACAGAAAACAAATAACTCTGCACAGCCCCCTCTTCCTTCCTCCCTCATAAATAATCCCCAAGAAGGAGGACGGCCGCGGAGACAGAGCCTGAATGCTGACGAGGTGGTGCTGCTGACTTTGGATCATCCTGCAGCTGGGCCACGAAGCATAAGAATGAATTCTAGACTTTTCTGGCGCGATAGGAACAAAGTACTGCCTGCCAGGCAGGGCAGCAATTCTTCTTCCAGTCAAAACCTTGACGGTGTCATGGGAAGAGCTCAGGACTTGGAGACTTAGCCCAAACTCTGCAAAATATGTCATGTATGATTTAGACAAGCTTAGATGATTACCTCTCCAGGCCTCAGTATCCTTACTCTTTTTTTTTTAAAGATTTTATTTATTTATTCGACAGAGATAGAGACAGCCAGAGAGAGAGGGAACGCAAGCAGGGGGAGTGGGGGAGGAAGAAGCAGGCTCCCAGCGGAGCAGGGAGTCCTATGCAGGGCTCGATCCTAGGACCCTGGGATCACTCCCTGAGCCGAAGGCAGATGCTTAACCACTGAGCCACCCAGGCGCCCCAGTATCTTTACTCTTATGAAGCGTGATCGTGTGGTGGTGAACTAGGTGGTTCAGCAACCCAGGTTGCTTCATTTTGAATCTGAGTTTTGCCGCTTGGTAACCACCAGCAAGTTACTTCAAATTTCTGTCTTAGACAGCTTATAGTACTTGCTTCTGCTGTACAAACACCCCCCTCCCACCACCACCAAAATCTCAGTGGCTTATCACATTAAAGATTTATTCCTCACTCCCATTGCATTCTGGGAATGGATCAAGGGAAGCCTTGGGGCTCTGGGGCTCCACTCTACATGTCTTCCTTATTGAGGGGAATAGGCTGAGATAGAGTCCGTTGTCTTTGTCTCATGGCAGATTATAAGAAAGCAAACAGCCAGCCAGGGGAGGGTTCTTAAAGCAAATCATTGAAACAGGCCTACTGTCTCTTCCACTCACATTTCATTGACCTAAGTGATGATCTTGACATACAAAGAGGTATATTCCTACCATAGGAAGGATAAGCAAGTCAGATAGGAAAAGGCAGGGATCTCTGAGCCTGTTACATGGAAAGGGGTAAATAATGGTATATAAAACACGATCTACCTTTTGTGTCTCACTTTCTTCATCTGTAAAATAAAAGTGATAATAATAGTGCCCACTTCATAAGGTAGTTAGAAAGATTAAATGAGTTTTCAAATGAAAACCATTTAAAATGATGCCTGGAATACAGCAAACGCTCATTAAACGTTAGTCCAATAGGAATAATAAAACTTTTTTCTACCTCGCAGAGGTGTTCGAGGATCCTATGATTAGTGTTTTTGTTATAGATGCTCCGTGACGTGATATAAATCATATTAAGTACCATACCAAAGTCAGGAATTTTATTACATCAATTGCAGACAATAATGTGGATGTGTGCCCTCTACTCGTCTCCATGGAGAGGTGCATTGGGAAGGTTTCAAAGGGGATTATTAACGGCATAATATCTCTGGGAGATATCACCATCATCAATAGCAAAATATATCATTTATGGAGCCCCCATTACATGTGAGGGATTATACTTAGCATAAGAGAAGCAGCGATGAAAAAGATCTAGCCCTTCCTCCACCAGCAGCCCAGCTGGAGGGACCTTCTTCATGTATGCACCTTCCCTGAGTAGGGCACGTTAGGGCTCCCTGGATGGTGATGTGGGGCATTAATGCTACAGGAGGTCAGAGGGGAAGTGAACCTGAGGGACGCATGTGGGGAGAGAGAACAGATTACTTGAACCAGCACTTTAAGAAACATAGAATTCCAGTAAACAAAGGAGAGAAGGAAAGAAAAAGGAGAAAAGAAAAACAAAGGCAGAGACAGTTTCTCCATTCTCAGGAATATTTGAAACCCTGAGAACGTGCAAAAGATATTGTCAGTTGAAATAGTGTAGGAACAGGATAAGTGAAACAAAATTAGGTTTCCTGGGTCCTAATGCTGGGTGGGATTCTCCCCTGGACCTGTGATTTCTCTGGGATTATTTTGTCCTCTGCAAGCTTACTTGTGTTTCTCTCAAGACCCCATTTTTCTCTCTACATCTATCTTTTTATAAGATTTTGTAGCATACAAAATACATTTTTATTCAGTTGCTTTAATAACATTTATCACTTACCAACATCTATTATGTGTCCTATAGAAACATATAATCTTTAAAATACCTAGTGAATTATTTAACATGATCCCCAAAGTCACTTAGTAAACCCTAAGAGGTCATTCCAGTACTCAGGACCAGAAATTTTAGCCCCAGAGCTTCTAATATTTTCCATAACACTATGTTTTCTCCCATTAAAACAGGAAGCAGGGGCACCTGGGTGGCTCAATCATTAAGCGTCTGCCTTTGGCTCAGGGTGTGATCCCAGGGTCCTAGGATCGAGCCCCATGTCGGGCTCCATGCTCCACACTGTGAGCCTGCTTCTTCCTCTCCCACTCCCCCCGCTCGTGTTTCCTCCCTCGCTGGCTGTCTCTCTCTCTGTCAAATAAATAAATAAAATCTTTAAAAAAATAAATAAAAAATAAAACAGAAGGCAGTATGTGTGTGTTTGCACACGTGTTTGTAAACACATGTATGTAGATCTTCATATTCATATTCACCTGCTTTGACGTGAGCACAGGGCCACAGGGAAATGCCTTCAGTTGATTATATGATTTTGCCCACTTGGTAAACTAATGCTGTTGATTGATTGATTACAAGTCAGCTGCTGACTCTGAAGAATACTGGGAACTGTAAGAGTAATTTCCTTGTTAGTTTATTTCACAGCAACTGATGATTGTGCATCATGGTCACATTCTGGAGGATAATGAGCCTAAGTGATCTAAGCAAGGGCAGTGGATTGCAGGGACCCTGCTTGGAAAGCAAAGAGAATTGTTAGGTCTCAGGTGTCTCATCAGAGAGAACAGCGAATACGCCAATCATATGTGTGTCTGTGGTTCCGTCTCTCCAGTGAGAGCAATTTAGCAACAGCCAAGTGATTCTTGTTGTCACACAGCTGCCCTATGCTCATACCTGACCCTTTACTATAAATCCAAGATCAGATGGGAGAAGACCTGAAAGTCATTTTTAATATGATTCCTTTCTTCTCCGTCTCCCTCACCAAATTCTCAGTGCACACAGGTGTGTGCACGTACACACAAGCATACACATAGTATTCCATACATTTTTTCCTTGTACCAAGATCTCATAAGGTCATTAAGATCATGACTCTGTATTCCCGAGTTCTTGTCACCCAGTGCCTGACTTCTAATTGGGACTTAATGGAAATTTGTGGAAGGAAGAAAGCAAAGAAGTAAAAATCTACATAAGCTACAGAATTTGAGAAAAAAGATTTTTAAACTAGTGCTTGAGTTACAATGAGATTTTTCATGAATTTCAAACTCCTATACTCAAGAATTTTCTCTCCCTCCCTCAGGCTACTGCAAACCAATTAATCTGTCTTGATTTGTATTACCACAAAAGCAGAGCCTGATGAAAGGATGTTTGAATGGGCAGTTTATCTGGTAAGCCAAGAGAGGTGGAGTGAGAATCTGGGGAGAGTGAAACAGATAAAAAGGCAAAGCTAGTGCAAGGATGATATATCAAGGTCACTCACGTGGGCAGTGAGAGGACTTGCTAGGACTTTCTAAGAAACATACAACTGTCAGAATTGCGAACTAGAAACAGAGTGCCGCTCCCCTGCCCTGTTGTTAATGATTATCCTAAGAGATTTCAATTCAGGGTGCAAGTCCACATTTTTACACGTACCAGCAAGGCTGAAAGGGCTCTCTCTAACATCCTAACAGTGCTAGGAAAGTCCTGGGGGAGAAAGCAAGAAATCTGCAGTGAGGCTGAAGCTCAGTGAGGCCATCTCAGACGGAAATCAAAGAAAGAAGTCTATCAAAGAAGTCTAACACAGTCCTCCCCTTGTATCACTAGGCTCCACTCATGCCCTGCATAAATTCATGCCATCATAGATCTTTCAGGATGGTAGTAAGTTCAGTCTTCACAAAAGACTCAACATTAGTTGGTTAGTGGAATAAGCTAGTCTTTGTTGCTGTAGCTAGTCCCAAATCCAAAATTTACATTTATCATCTCCTATCTCCACCATCCGTTCCAAATATTCCTTACACTCAGCCAGAACTTCATTAAATGTAAGGGTTTTCCTTGTTAGGGTAGCAGAAACCTTTATTTCTGAGAAATGTCAGCCCTTGATTGATTTATCCCTAACAGGCCTTATTTGCACAACTGCCCACTCATCATTATTACTAAGCATGGAAACACCAAGAGACATCCCAGTGAACCACTGAGTTTCATAGAATACAACCCCCACCACTATATATAGTAATGAATCTAGGTTCTTTGGATAACCAGGGTTAATTATATTCCAATGGAAACCTTACTCATCCCCTTGTGTAAATGTTTTCCTCGTGGGGACCAGACCTCCAAAGCAATGATGTATAAGAATGCATGGATGAAAAACACAAATTCCAAAAGTGGGTCCCTGGGAATGACTGTGAGAGGGACCAATCCAACTTTAATCCTTTGATTCCTTGACCCATGTTTCTAACTACTGGGAACACAGTCTCATGTATCAACTATTGGTTCAGTGTATATACAATTTCCTGAAAGAGAGCACTCCAAACTCATGGTGTTTGGTCCCAAACTGTCACCTTAACTGTCCTTTTAATAGGTCATCTCACCATTCCAATAGGCCAGTTAATTCTGCATGATATGGAATATGGTGAGACGAGTGACTTCCATGGTCATGCACACTTGTCACATTCCTGGAACTGAAGAAATGATGAAAAAGCATATTCCTAGGAAAATTAATCATTCAGTTGAGTATGAGAGAGGGCCCCAGTGATCCTTAGATAATAATCAGTTGGAATAGATGCTATATCCCCTAGGAGTATAAATGATGTATTAGATTCGGTGGAGGCAAATAACAAAGGAACTTTTGTTTTGGATTTGAAATAAAAGAATGAAAAAGACATTTTAAAAAGCTTTTTCAGGGGTGCCTGTGTGGCTCAGTCAGTTAAGCACTGCCTTCAGCTCACATTATGATCCCAGGGTCCTGGATCAAGCCCCACATCAGGTGCCCTGCTCAGTGTGGAGTCTTCTTCTCCCTCTCCCTCTGCTCCTCTCTTTCTCTACTGCTCTCTCAAATAAATGTTTTATCTTTAAAAAAATTAAAAATAAATGAAAAGTCTTTTCAGAGAACACCTAACATCCACACCTTGGATTCTAACCCCACTTCCTGATAAAAAGAACCAGGACGCTTTGGAGAAATGGTGAATTTCAAGACTGCAGCAGGAAATTTACATGATCTTGGAACGTCTTGTAGGATAGCATGCAGTACAACACCCAGTGATGGATTATGCCAAAAGAGCACACGAAGCACCTGAAAGAATTTCCAATAGTCAAGAAGAAACCATGCAAGAAAATAAAGCAGTATTGGATTATGACCCAAAAGATAATAAATATCCATGAGTTCTTGGTGATATAAATGATAAAATAAAATGAAATAAGGCAGAATAGACAAATATCCTATGTGGAAGAATTCCAAATAATTTAATCTAGATACTCTGCCTTCAAGTACCAAGAGCATAACTCCCCATTCCTTCTGTGTGGGCTGCACGTAATGACCTCCTAAAATACGGAAAGTGGGGAAGAGAGTAACTCTACAGTGGTGAAATCTGAAAAAGGAGCCTAAGGCAGCATGACTGCTAAATGTAATGTATCCTGGATGGGATCCTGAAACAGACAAACATTAGGTAAAAACTAAACTGCCTTGGTCAGTGGAGACTTGATCCCAGCAACGACACCCAGAGAAATATATAACTCTCCCAAAAGTATGTACCTGAGACAGAGACCAAGGGAGTACCTGCCCTTCCATTCTTAGCTTCTCTTTGTCAAATGTTGTGCGAGTGGGGGTTAAAGTTCTTACACTTCCAGGTCTGTGCATGCATCAGAATGGCCCAGTGGACCCCCTGCAGGTGTTAGACATGGTGATGGCAAAAAATCCCCAGGGCAAAAAGCCAAAGGTAGCCATTGCTTCAGAGGTGAGATCCTGGCCAACTATATTTGTAGCAACTGGTTCCTGCAGCCATGACCAGAGCAAAAAGGTGGGCCAAGAAGATGTAGACAGAAGATAAAGAATATCCCACACACCAACCTTAAAGTTCCAGTGAAAATATCTCTCTTGGGCTTTTCGAAGTATAAGGGAAGCCAGGACATTATGCAAAGGAGTTCAGGAAGGGCATTTTCAGGCAGGAAATGATAGTATCCTTAGCCATTCCTCACTCCTACCTTCCACATCTTGTTTCTCTAGACATGCTTCTCCAACCTGTTTCCCAATGTATTATGTGAGTAGAAAATCTTTTCCTTCATTTATGGGTATGTGGTTGAGAAATTGCAAACTTGGTCAGTTTGCAAACCCAAGTGTGAGAGTTCCTTGTCTTTTCTTTACCTTCCTTCCAGTCTCAGTTTCTTTTCCTTCCTTTGCCTATTCTCAAAGTTTAACATGCAGCAACTCACCTAGAGAGCTTGTTAAAATGCAGATGTCTGGACCTCATCCCCAGAGTTCCTGATTCAGCAGGAGTCTAGGAATTTGCATTTACAAGAAGTTCTTAGATGATGCTGATAATTTTGGTCCAGAGAGCACACTCTGAGAATGACTGCTCTAGGCTGAGTAGACTGGCTACTTGGACTTGGATTAGAAAGTGTTGGCATTACTGCAAATGCAAATGGCATCCATCATGTAAAGGGCTTTTGTTTTGTTTTGTTTCTTGAGAGTTCCTCTTAAAGGCACTTTCTCTTCTATACTGATTAAACCATCCTTTCCTGTTCTGTTCACTTTTCTGAATGTCCCTCTGGAGGTCTTTGGCCTCCAACCCTCATTCTGTAGCTGTATTTCTCTGACTTGTTTATAGTCGATTCATGACATGTCATTCTAGGCAAGAAAGAAATGAAGAGAAGAGAAGAGGAGAGGAGAGGAGAGGAGAGGAGAAGAGAAGAGAAGAGAAGAGAAGAGAAGAGAAGAGAAGAGAAGAGAAGAGGAGAAGAGAAGAGAAGAGAAGGGAAGTGGGAATTATTCCAAGACTCACTCAAAAGGCAGAGCGGGGGCTTGGAGAACAAACTCAATGCAAAGATTCACTCCAGAAATATAACCAGATTAGCCAAGCACTGTATCCTTGAGGGACACTATTTTTCTGCCAGGAGTTCAGAAACCTTTGCTATTACAAGTTCCAAGCCACAAGGGTTATCAATACTGGGCAGAGCAGAGTGGCATAGGATCCATACATTTCCTGTTAGGCAGTTCATCATGTTCTGACTAACCTGCACAGACGTGGCAATAAGAAAACTAAAGGAGATGGTGCGAGTGGGTGGCTCAGTTGGTTAAGCATCTGCCTTCAGCTCAGGTCATGATCTCAGGGTCATGGGATCGAGCCCTGCTTTGGGCTCCCTGCTCGGTGGGGAGCCTGCTTCTCCCTCTCCCTCTCCCCCACTCCCTGCTCATGCTCTGTTTCTCTCTCTCTCTCTCAAATAAATAAAATCTTAAAAAAAAAAAAAAAGAGAGAGAGAGAGACAAAAAAGAAAGGAGCCAAACCCCAATCCCCAACAGGCGTCGGGGCACAGCTTCTGTCCTGTGGGAAAAGGTCTGATTGAAATCTAAAGCAGTAGCTGAGACGATAATTCTGGTGTTCACCAACATTTCCAATTCTGCTCCTTCTGAGTGCAGGCTAGGGTTCTGTTGCCCCACTAGCCTGGAAGTTATGCTGGTCTTGGGTACTGTTAGGGCCAAGGAAAGCAATGTCAACAGGGGAGACACGTGTGACTTCCAGGAAGAAGCCTACAAATCCCAGTGCCCTGTTCAACATATCTCTTCCCCTCTGTCACAGTGACTCGTGATGTTCCGTATGATTGAGGCCTCTATAATATTCATCTCTGAATGAGGAAGACAAAGGAGTAGAGTTCCCAGCAACAGAAGCAGGTTTTAATAGGAATGAGAAATATACATGTATTAAACCTCTGAGATTTAAGGGTCGTTTATTACTTGAACATAATCTAGACCGTCCTGAGAGACAGAGAGAGCCAGTATATAGACCCATCCAGTCCAAAAAAGGGAAGCACAGTGAATTAGGGGAGGCCCCACGCCCCTGGATTTATACCTAGGAATACCAGCTGGCTCATTTTCTTGGCAACAACAGATTTCCAAGAGAAAGATCAGAAGTTGGCAATCATAACTGGGCCCAGGCCTTGTTCCATGTTCCTGTGCCTGTGTTGAGCAGGAACATGTAAGGAAGGTGCCCGACCTTCCTGCTGCACTCCCTGTCTGGAGAGCTTGTTTCTATTAACTCATAGAAAAGGACAAATCATAGACACCCATGGGGACCTTGGGAAAGCAAATTCAGAAAACAAGGTGGTGGCAGTCATTTCTCTTTCCCTGAACTCAGTCACCAGTCTGTTCTTAAGATGTGCCCTGTCTTAGAAAGCCTGCCTTCTCCACCTTCAGTGTCAACTTTCCATTTAAAGTGAATCTCACTACTGCCTACACAGCTTTATTGCAGGACAATATTTGCCTTCCCGATGCTGTCTGCCTCTGGCCAACACCTTCCAAAGACCAAAGACCAGAAGGAAATCCACTCCCTTCTTGTTTCAGAGCATCTCTTCTTTTTTGTCTGCCTACTAAGTTCCTACTCCCTGTGGGGGGATGCCCTTCATGGAGCACAGATGACTGATAGCCAATGATCACAGTGAAAAGTCAACAGTGTCAACCCAGCTCTGTGGACCCACTTCCCAGGCTCTCTGTGAAAACTCACCACTCACAAGCAGCCCTCTCCTGCCTCCTGACTAGTGTTTTACTTCAGGTCCATGCTTCTTCCCTTTCATATTAGAACCACATATACAAAAATAGCAGCGCCATTCCCAACAAACCAAATAGAAGATCATCTCTCCAGTGAGAGCGGGCATGGTGGGTGGGATCCCAAGAGTTCTTTGCCTTGGATTGGCCCTCCGAGGATCATTTAGGTTGTGCTGTTGCATAATTAATGACCTCTGCAAAATAACAGTCTCTACCTAGGAAACACAAACACGATACATTTATCTCATTACCCAATTTTTCCAGGCTTTCCAATTGTGAGAACTTCCATCTTCGTTTAACTCACAGACCTTTAGGCTTCGTCTGCTGGACCGTATGACCTCTTCCAGTGCCTAATCCTCAGCCCATCAGAGTAAGTGGCTTTTGATAGCAGCACGGATCACTTCTGGAGGTTTTCTCAAGCCTAACTTTGAAAGTTCACTTTTCTTGTAGTTTTTGTAATCATTATACCAAAAAGACAAGCTGCTCTTTAGATTTCAGCCTCCACACCGTGAAAGCCAAAGACTTCCCAAATTTGAGGTATGTCAGTCAGGGGTCACTTAGAAACCCAACTTAACAAGATTGCTTCCCTCTCTGTGTGAGCTATTTAATTCTTTTTAGCTCTGTTCTGCTGCTGACTGATGGGCAGACAGAATTATTTCAAGGTTACTTCCAAGGGACCACACATACCCACATGCAGCATGCTCGCTGGAAATCACATGTGGCAGAATAATGGTCTACGTCCTTATTTTTACCCGAGCAAATATGAAAAACGTACATACCTCTATTTTTTTAATTTGGTATATGTTTTATAGATTCCATATGGCTATTAATCATAAATGTTGGTCTTTTTCTGGCTCTTTTTCCTCTAGCTGGACCTTAAATATCGGAGTTTTCCAAAGTCATGCCCCTGTTCTTCCATACTCCTCCTGTGAGTTTCCAGATATTCTCATGACTTGAAGTACCACAATATCTGATGACTTGAAATTGCAACCTCTGCCCATCACCCCCTCCCTCTGCCAGATCTCCTCTCCTGAGCTATATGGCAGTACCCTCCTTCTTACCCGGATGCTGTATATTTATTTTGACTCAAGTGAACCCCCAGTTCACCATGTGCCAGGTACTTCTCACCTTTGCATGCTGCCCCACACTCTGCCCACCAGCCTCTAAGAGCTCATGGGTCACTGTGGTCACCATCCCACCTCTCTGCTTCTCCTGTTCTTCCTATGGTGGTAGGCAACACTCGTAGTCACCAGTATCGCGTGTTCTTGCTGTTCCATGTACATGGAAGGTCACGTTTCCCTGCCCACAAATGAAAAGTATGGCCATGCTACAGAGATATGAGCAGATGAATGTGTGTCTGTCACTTCCATACAAACAGATTGAAAAGCTTGCTGCATTATTCTCCATGTTCTGTTCCTCTAATTTAGTACATGGAGGGAAATGTTGAAAGAGTGGCACCATAGCAACCTCACTCGATCTGGGTCCCTGAGTGACTAAAGAGGCACAAATCCCAGTACCAAACTGCCTGAGCAAGAAATAGACATTGCTGTTTTCAGCCTCTGTGATTTAGAGCTATTTGTTAACACATCATGACCCTAACTTCTCTGACTGGTGCATCTTTTCTGGCTGATGGGACCCACTTAACTAAGCAATCAAGCATCACTAACACTTTCCTTTATTTTCTATATCCAGACAGTCAGTAAGCCCTGATTGTTCTCCTCTTGAATATCCCTTCAATCAGTTTCCTACTTCCTATTTAACGGCCACTATCTTATTTGTAATTACTCACATTTTTACAAGACTTCCTAAATGGGTTTCCTGTGCCACCCAGCTCCACCTCTTCACAAATACCCTTTACATGTCTGCTGGAGAATTTCCAGATGAACTGTCTGATTTGATTATCCCATATTTTTTTAATTCCTAGAAAATATCTATTTTGGGTTCTTTGGAATATAGTCATCTATTTTAAGGAATAAATCTTTGAGAGTATTAGCTTTGTGAACAGACATGGTGATCTTATAAATCCAAGTCTCTAAAAGCACATCCAAAAGACAGGAAACTTCAGAGAAGAAGAGTAACTCTTTCCCAGGCCAAAATTGTGTGAAATAGAACTTCCCATCCCCATGATCACTTCCGTCAAGGGAGAATGGCGGGGGGGAGGCCAAAGGGAAAGCAAGACAAGCAGATGAGAGAACTGAAAGCTACATGCCTTCTCAATTCTGTCAGCATCTAGAATTTATGACAATCTTATTTTCCAAAATAAGCTTAAAAACCATTCCCTAGACCCGACCACATGCTCGCTCACTCTGTATTTCTCATCAGTGTTCTGCTCCTGTGGTTAACCACTCACTGTGAAAGCAACAAGTCAATGCTATTACCCCTGATTTAAAAAAAAAAAAAAAGTTTTTAAAAAATGAGACATAGAATGACCATTTAACCAGACCAATTCTGCACATTTGTAGCCCAGCAAGATTGCTTCCCAGGGATTCTGGTTAGCAGCTAATTTCTCCTTACACAGGGACTGACTCCTGCTGCTTGCCATTAGTTTTTGGTGTGGACCTGTGAGTTGAGAGAAAAGTACTGCCAAAAAACAATATTACTAAGCGTTATTTTTATTAGTTCTCCTTTTATTCCTATGAGAGTTTCTCTAGGGAAGCCCATTTTCTATCTGGAAGATAGTAATGTGGAATATGCAAAAAAGGAATACAAGTGGTGGCTGTACATTCTCCTAGCTGCAAAACCCCCAGGGGTCTCACCTGGAGCTGTATTTAAACTCACATATTTAAATCTAGGGGATAATTTCGACTGTTCAGTGCCCTGTGGGATGTACAACTATTATTCCTACCTTAGATATAAATAACCACATGACAGGCAAAAGAAAGAAAATTAGTTCAGATACGGTCTCCATAAAAAACTATAGAAATTGCTGAGACTGCCATGGTTATATTTTCCTAAGGGAAAAAAGTGATACTAACAAAATAATATTAATAATTAGCAGATTATTGTTTTCAGGCAAATTTTTTCAAGAGTAAAATGCATTTAAACAGCTTAGGACTGCTTTGCATCCCTATAATCTGAATTTTGAGTACTTCATTATTTAAACATTTTCGAAACTTTCAAAATTAGTAATAATGGAGATCAGATTATTTTTTTTCAGAATGGATATTTTTAAGGGCATAGATTTAAAACCTAGAAGTCTCCAATGAAAATTTCCTTAAGGAAAAACGGGGTTTTTCTCTCCTTCCTAGCTCTTCTGTCGACACCTCTCTACCTTCTCTCCTCCCACCACCCCTTTCTCCCACAGGACTCTATCTTAGTATGGGAGGGGGTGACTGGTGTAGGTGTTGGGGAAGGGAGAGAATTTAAAAGATTAAGAGCAACTCACCAGGAGAAATAATCCTCCTTCCTCCAAGAGATGGATTTGATGGAGGCTTCCACAGAAGTCTCTCGAGATACTGGGCAGGGGTCCCAAACTCAGGTAAACAGAATCAAAGGGTTCTGGCCAGGGAAGCACAACCCTACGTGTGCCAAGTGCCACCAGAGACACATTGCACTTTAGAATCCTCTGTCTCATGCTTGCATGACAAACTACTGTGTGAGTGATGAGTTGGGGACAACCTATATTATTGCTAGAAGAAGTAAAATGTGTGTCCCTCTGTCTCTTGCTAGCCCATCTTGGCTGTGAGCCCTTAGAAAGTGCTGAGGCTGACTTTGCTTCCCAGCACTCCCAGACAGCAGCCTCCAGCTCCTGCATACGGGCTCACCAACCCATCACCTAGTTCTCCTTGCTGAACACACATGCCATTTTCTGTGCAGCACTGGCTCTAGTTGCTACTTTGGTGTCATTTTTAAATTATTATCATTATGGTGTTGTTTCAGCCAGGCTGTTTTTCCATGGCTACCTTTGGATGAAATACTAAGGAGAAACAAGTGGAAACTGGCAGTGAACAGAAGATTGGACTGTTTGGAAAATCTGGTCTTGAGGAATTAAGAAATGATTACGAAGAGAATGGGGTGCAGATAAGAGATGACATGGAGAGAAAAATGAACATCAAGGGACTTGGGAATCCCACAGGAGATAAAATCCAAGTGCTGCACATGGTCCTGCTGCCCCACAAGCAACCCCAGCTTTCCAGCCTCTCCTCTGACCATACCACCCCCTTATAGACAAGACTTTGGTCCCATTGGCTTTCTCTTGGTTTTTCAAATGTGTCAAGTCTGTCTCACCCCTGTGTCTTTGTACATATTGTTCTCTGTGCTTGAAATACCCTTGTTCCCACGCTTGTATTATCCCATTTCCACCCATCTTTTGGGTCTCAGATTAGATGGCACTTCATCCAAGAGGCATTCCCTGAGCCCCACAACCTACACAAGATCTCCCACTTCCATCCTCTCATGGGCCCTGCACATTTTCACACATATCACAGCTCATAATGATACATGTAGCCTTCACCACGACCACCTAATTTTTTGTATGTAATTTCTACTGCCTCACTGTGCAATCAGTTTCATGAGGTATAGGGAATTTGTCTATTTGCTCACAACCAGGGCTCTGTCAGCACAGCACTTGGCACATGTGGGGAGAGTGGTGGCTGTTGTTGGATGAAGAAAGCTGAACACAGGTGAGGAACGAACAAACCGGTAAAGCAACAAAAAAGATTATGTTGGTAAGGAAGAGTTAGTAGGCAACAATTATTTTAGATGATAGCTATAATAATAATCCTCATTATATGTTCACTCCTTTATACTTCTGAACAAATTTAACCCCCTTTATTTCAGGAGGGCCCCAGTAAGAGAAGAAGCATAGTGGGTGGGTGCATGAGAAGCAATGGCAGCTTTTTCTTTTTTTAAGATTTATTTATTTATTTTAGAGAAAGCAAGTGGGAAGGGCAAAGGGAGAGGAAGAGAGAATCACAAACAGACTCTGTGCTGACTGCAGAGCCTGAGGCAGGGATCCATCTCATGACCCTGAGATCAGGACCTGAGCTGAAATCAAGAGTATAACACTTAACTGACTGTGCCATCCAAGTTACTGGCAGCTTACTGACCCAGCTCCAGAGATGCTTGCTGTCTTCATGGTAAGGAGTTCTTTTTAGCAACAAAACCTTGCATTTTGGCCCATCTTAGGTTTTCCAACATGCTTTTTTGTGACCCTTTTCTGGCACACTCACAACTGAGGTGGTTCTATTCTGGTTGCAGCTGGATTTTCGATGTCTCAACAACAGGTTTTGCAGACTCTTCCAAGGTTATTACCCTTAGGCACTAAAATCTTGTCTATAGCTTACTTGGAGCCATTCAGATTGTCATTTCTCTTCTAGCAATACTCAAAAATTTTTAATATTGAGACAATGAAAACAATTTAATTAAAAAGGAGTAAAAGGGGCGTGTGTTACCTTATTAGAGTTACATAGAACATAGATTTGTATCTGATTCTGCTATAATTCCCAATCTTCGCTCTGAGGGACTGCCACGTCCTAGCTTTGCTCATGGTCCCAGGTGGCGCACACGCATATATATGATTGCATAATTATCCTCACCTACTTTTCATTTTTGTAGAGCTCTTATATTTCTCAAACTCTATCCAAAAGGTCATCATGGACTCTCACCACATTTAAGTCTACAAGGTAGTATTTAAGACTTGATGTTTTACTTGCTACTGCTATTGTTGCTACCATCACTCTCTTCCTTTTTATCTGTCTCTGTTTGCCCTAGCACTTCCATGCCTTGTATTACATCGTTTCAGGGAAGAACAGTCCATGGAGAAGGCCACCACACTCATTTTTATCTGATGTATTGTGCAATTGGCACGCACCATTATTCTTGGCTCAGTTTTCCAGTCCTCCAACACCTGCAAACATATCCCAACCTGTGTTCCTCTCAGCATGCTCACTGTAGCCTTAAGAAGCAGACAATTCTTTGCATTCCTGCTGACCACCATGACCAAATGGCCAGGGGCTAGAGTTGTACAGTCTGTCCTGGCTTCACACGTTCACTCTTCATGGTCTGTGGAGACAGACTCTTGAGTTTCAGTGATCACTCCACTTTGGTTGGTCCTCGGGTCCCCAACGTTTTTATGATCTGATTTAGGTTAGGAAGGAACTAGTCATGGGAAAGGCACATTGTGGAGACTGCTATTTTCTCAGGGGGGAAAAAAGGTCTTCTTTTTGCATGGGTTTATAAATCTTTAGTCAATATGTAAACGATATGGATTGTGTTCAAATTGCTGCTTCCATGAGACAAAAAAATTCCTTGTTTTATTTTTCATTTTAACTCTTTCCTAAAATAATCAATAGTTGCATTTGCAAGCATATTAGCATATTTGAGATTTTTATCCATCCTCTATATTGACCAGGATAGGTACTGCTATATTTTTTTTAGATAAAGATACTGAACTCAAGGTATTTACAATGTCAATAGTCACACAGTCAATAAAACCAAGAAAATACAGCTCAGTCCTTCTGATTCTGACCTCACTGTCTTTGACAACAGTATGTGATCACTGGTGCTAGCAATAATGTGATCTCCTTTATCAGTGCACCTCTGTGCCCTTCTTTACACACCCATGCATTTCTTAGGCTTTGGGGATATGAGTGGGTATGTGTGGGTGGGAAGAAATTGTGAGGAGCAAATAATGGAATATCAATAAACAGAGAAATGAATGGAAGGATGGTTGCCCAAAAACTCTGGTCCAAAAACTCATAGCATTGAGGAAGTGAATTTAGAGCTTCCAAAAGATACATAAGTAAATGAAAGAATGTGATTTGTGCTCCCACTCAAGTAAACAGTGTACACACTTATTCCAACAGTATGAGCATTTTACAAGTAGTGGCCTCTTGATACCTTAAGAATTGATGAAGCTGGACTATACAGAAGAGCCAAAAATAGGGTATGGCATTCCTGGACTCCAGTCCTGACTCTGTCATTAGTCACCTGTCTTCCCATTCTAACATTTTCTATTTATAACCAAAGGAAAGAATTTTTTTTCTTCCTTGAGAAATGTAGACATTAATGGAATGTTTTGAGCAAAGCTAACAAGTCTTTAACATCACTGTTATATCAGTGACTTACTACTAAGCACAACAGCCATGAAACCATAACATTATTCAACCTATCTCATGTTGATCTCAAGAGAACTTATCACACACACAGCCTGAGCGCTTGAAGAGCTTTTCTGTTGAAGTGGTTGTACCAATTATCTACTTTCCTCTTTCAAGGCAATTTCTTCATAAGAGGAAAAGAATGGCAATGGAGAAAAGTTTCATTTGTTTGTTTTTACAGTTTCTGAGTTATTACAATGATGTTCTCATTGAAAAGGTATGAGAGGTATGGGAGTATAGATTAGGGAGAAATTACATAGATAGATGATAGATAGATAGATAGATAGATAGATAGATAGATAGATAGATAGACAGATAGATAGAATAACTATGATAGACAGATAGCATAGGACTGTTGTAAACTGCAATCATCTTCGTTAAAATGTGTCTCAAGAGCATTCAGGAGGAGGACTGATCAAGTATCAGCAAAGATCAAAGGTATCTATCATCTTTCCTCTCATGGAACACTTCAAAAATAATCTTTACTGTATGTCACAGAAGTCAATAAGCGGGCTCACACAGAGGAACGACAGCATCTGTGTTTGTGATTCTTTAGATCTGGGATGAGGTGCAGGCCAGCAGGTGGTTCTGGTGGAGGTGGCCAGAGAGGAAGCCACCCTGGACACAGAGCTTCTTTTAATGAGCTTTACTTTACAGTTGTTACTGTCCTGTATTGGCCACGGGTTTGGTGGTGCTCTAAGAAACTTGTCAATGTGGTGTGATTCTAAGCAAAATAAGGACCACTTGGGATTTCTTTGTTAATGCAGATTTCAGGTTGGGCGAGAGAGCCAGGAGGAAGTGTCAACTCACGTTTATGTCTGTTCCGTGACTGGATAAATGTATGTTACTTTCTATTTACAGAAAATAGCACTTGGCCTGCTCTTGCGGTGCTAAAATGGATAAGGATGAACGGTGCAGACAGTTCTGTCAACTGTACTTTAAGCTGTCTAAATGGTTTCTACAAATTCCCACCTACAATGGACAAGGTCAAAAGCATCAAGGAGGTGCCACCTCATTAAGACTGAAAGGCACCTGGCTCCCAGCCCCCCACAACTATCCTTGATGCTAAAATTAGTCCTATATATGCCTGACTACTTTATCTTCCCATCTCGCATTTGGTCCCATTAAGCACAGAGGACAGTTAATAAGGGGAAAAAAAATTAGTCTAAACAAATTAATTGGACTCTAGTAGAAAGGGGGGTCCACGCTGCCATTCAGTCTTATTTCTGAAAGAACAACGGAGCTCTTATTCCCATAATGTGGAGTGCCTGTATTCTTATTTAATTCTTTCTTAGGTTTCAGGTACACTCTGCCCCAGGGGAGGAAGTTCAGTAGTGTGTCTCTTCAATCCCTTCAAGAGAAAAGAGTGCTGCATATACCTGCACAAAAGGTAACAAACGCACACCAAAAAAATCAATCACATGAATAGAACCAAGATAACTAATGGTTCATGAAATGATATTAGTGAACCCACACGATGCCTGGCTCTGTAGAAATCTGCTATCAGGCGGTTGGATTAATGTTCATGAGGCCCAAAGAAAATACACAGTACTCTTTCAATGTATTGTTATCAGAAGAACAAGGTTATCTTCATGCTTACTTAGGACAAGAATAAACCAAACTTTATGACTGGAGGAGAAATAGAGATTATTTCTCTTCTTTCTCTGAAGACTATTTCTGATCTTTCTCTGAAACTTGGCAGTCAGTGAGGTTTAACTTATGCAGGTGACCTGCCAGTTCATGGTCAGGGTCAGACGCTAGGTCTTCTGAAAGTTTCAGCATTGCTCTCTCCACTGGATTTCACTGCTGCTAGCCATAGTAGTGGGAGATCCCCCATCATATATGAAAATAATATATTTTCTATAACCCTAGTTTCCATACTTCAGTAGGCATAAGAATCACCTAACATCTTTAGTAAATTTCAGATTCTAGACAATTACTCCCAGGTATTCTGATACAGTGAGTGATGAAAAACAAAACAAAACAAACAAACAAAAAAAAGCCCCAGTAGTTTAAAAACCTATTTTTAACAAGCCCATGGATCCATGGGTGATTCAACTGAGGTTAGACCATAAAACCCACCTTAAGAAACACATGACTGATTATAATACTGACAAATGTGCTAAGAGACAATAAGATTCTTTTTCCATTTTATAAAAGATGATTAAATAACTTCCCCCTGCTTTTACCTCCCAAACTGAATAAAAGGAATTTCTGTCATCTTAGTGAAACTTAGAAAGATTTCAAAGGACCTCCAGTCCTATCTCATCTGCTTCCTTTCAGATTCTATGCCACTAACTCATGCCTAAAAGGAGATCTAGGGATGATCAAAAGATAAACACACCTAATGCCACAATTTTCCCTTACTGTGCTCTAGTTCACTTCCTTGAGTGGATTCAGCTATGCACACAGTCCATTCATGGCTCTGTGGCAGAGTCTATGAGAGTCATTCCGAGACACTGAAAGTAGTCACACACATAACTTCATCAGACACCTGTATCTCTTATGACACCTGCCACTCTTGACCTTTCAGTAGAACAGAAACAGTACAAAGGCATGGATTGGAAGAGAAAGAGAACAATGTTCCCAGTGCAGGGAAACACTGCAAAGCATGTAACAGACAAAAGGGCCTGAGCTGGGAACAAGTCAGGAAGGGCAAAGGGGGAAGTAACATTTCCTGAACGTGTGCAATGTACCACCTATTTTATTTACATAGTAGAGAAAGAGATACAAAGAGGCAGCAGCATTTCTCTGGAAAGAAAGAACAGATCTTTGTTTAGCTAGACTATGTAATTGATGGGCAATTTAGATTCTATGAAAATAGTCCATTTGTGCATGGTCTAGATAAGCCAGGAGTGAGCTGTCAGGAAAAACTGAAAGACTTTGAAATAGGAAAAAAATAAATAATAAATAAAATCAGGAAGTCTGTCTAGCATCCCCTGGCAGGTTATCTCCTCCTTTTATTGTCTTTGAGTTCTTTTAAAACTGTAAATTATAGAATATTGATGGAAATGCAAATGAGTCTTGTCCATAGACATGTGCACTCTGCCCAAAAGAGATAGTTTCTTATTGCCCTGTGAATATTGATCAATTTTGTCTCTGCATATATGAGTTTCTTTGAATTTTTCTTTGAAATTTCCTTTCATTAAATGAGTTAAATGAAATATTTGTCACATGTTAATTTTTATCCATTTATGCATTCATGATTTTACCTTTTTAAATATATATATTCTTTAACAGAACTTAAAAAAGAAAATTGTTAGGCATAAGAAAGTAAGATATTTTTAGTTTCTCCAGAGAGACTAAAAAAAGAGGGGGAGGGACAGAGTGGCAGGTGTAAGGGTCAGTAAATCATGACAAGAGAATAAAGCTTTATGTGGAGAGACCAGTGAACTGCCCCAATAGCAAGGATCACCTAGGGACTTTTAACATTTTTGATTGGCTGTGCTTTCCCCCTCATTATTCCCAAACTGTTAATGCATTCTCCTGTTCAGTGTGAGTACTGGTCAGTGCGGTGTAACAAGGAACAGAGCAGGCAGGTGGAGAAAGCAGAGCTGAAATTGGCAATGCAATAAAACCAAAGGTTAAAGCCCAAAGAGCGTTAAGTGAAACAAGAATTTTCCAAATCCTGCAAGATATCTGTAAGGATATTAGGCTATCGAATACAAGATGGATGCGTGATCCAACTAATATTCATTAAGGTTATTTTTTAGTTAATAGAATTTATTTTTAGAGCAGTCAGACTCACAGAAAAATTGAGCGGAGAATACAGAGTCCCCATATACCTCCTGTCTCCCCGCACACAGGACCTCCCCCACATTGGACACCCGGTACCACAGTGGTCCACTTGTTAGAACGGATAACCTACACTGACACATCATTATCACCCAAAGTCCATATATTTCATTAGGGTTCACTCCTCCATTCTATCAGTTTTGACAGAGGTTAATGACCCGTATCTACCGTTGTGGTATTTGATGTTAAATTTTAAGGCTAAGTGAATACCAGCTGAATGACTCAGCCGTATCTAGGGCCTCACATCCAGGTACCACATTTCACATCTTCCTCTAGGTACCCAGGCAAGGTAGCTCTTATTAGCTCTGTTTTGTACAAGAGGAAGCTCAGACTCAGGGACATAAATTGGCTCATTCAAGCGCAAACAACCCCTAAGAGATGGAGCTCTAGAAATTGGTCTGATTCCAACATCACTCTTGCCGTTATTTTGTGCTGCCTCTGAAACTATTTGTACTTGTGAAAATAGTACAAGGGAAAATCATTTTGTTTCACTTTATTGAGGTACTAGGCAAGCGAAGCTCTGCCTAAAACATTAGCAACATCCGGAGAATCAGGGAGAAAACTGTAAGTAGGTTACGCCTCAGCCCCCAGAGTTGAGCCCACAGCCACACTGAGGGAAGGTGCCTGGACACATTGTAAGCACTTTTTGGAAACTTTCAAAAATAAGAAAAAAAAAAAAAGAGAGAGAGAGAGAGAAATGGGTTTATAATTGCGGTGTTCAGTCTCTGAGCTCCTGAAATGCAAAGGATTAAGTCCTCACACCTTTCAGGATGAATGATAATTTACCAGTAAAGAGAGACATATTAGACCTGTCATAGGCAGATTTCCTTATAATCAGGGCTGCATTTGCAAGAGAATCAAGGTTCCATATTGCCAGTTTCAGCTTTTCTAGTTAAATTAACTTCTTCTCCAACAACACATCCTTCTGGGAGGAAATGAAGGAAGAGTCAGGGAAAGGATATATTTAGATGAAAGCAATGTGCCACTAAATGTATCGGGTCAGACTGTATTTGTTATGAGTTGGAAGAAAATACTGAGATCAAAACACCTGTGCACATAGTTGCAAATCCAAGCTCTTCTCCACGTTTCTGTTGTAAATCATTGCGCCTTCTCTCTGCTTCCCCTGTGCAATGACAGGACCCTGGAATTGTCACTCTCCTGTCCTCCAGAAGCCGTCTCACTCCCTCCCTTCTGCCTTTCCTTCCTTCCCCTCCACCAGAATATCGGCTGAAACAGCATCCACCACATCCTCAAAGAAATCTTCCCTAAGGGCCCTTGCTTAACCTTGACCTTCACTCAAACGCTTACTTCTCTTCAGTTGCCCTCAGACTCCTTCCCTACCCTTCTTTATTTTTCTTCAAAGTATTCATCACTAACTAAAATTATATCACATCTTTTCTTACAAAAATACGTTACTTATACTAAATTTTATTACATGCTTATTGTCTATCCCCTGCCCACCCAGCCACAAAAACAAAACGTGAGTGCCATGAGGACAGAGACATCTCCGGAAATGTTCACTGATATTTTCTCAGCGTCTAGAATAGTTTCTGGGACACAGACAATGCTTCATAAATGTTTGTTAAATCAATAAATGAATGAAATCTGTAATACGATGGTTAGGGAAGGGAGAAGCCATGTGTAGAGTGATCTCTGATTTTCCCCTGTTCTCCCATCTGAGTGATCTCCTTGGACCAAAAGGCCAGTCTCAGGTCTGCCATCACACTAGGCCCTAGGGGGACCTATGAAGTTGTGTGTTTGTGATGCCCTATTATGCAGGTTGAAGCTTGGTCAGACTATTTCTTTACCTTTTGACAGACCCGCAAGCTACTTGTACATCTGACCAGATACTTTTGCTTAGAAACCCCTGGCAAACAAACAAACAAACAAACAAAAAAAACATAACGATGCCCCAAAGGATTTGGGAAATGGATAGCTCCACAAACACAGGAAAGCTTTCTTAGTTACAAGGTTTGAAGGATAGAATTCAGAATTACAGAATTGAATTCAGACCATTCACAATTGGTCTGGCCACAGGCTGTCTTATCTGGAGTATATTTGTGTTTTCAGCCCTTCAAGATTCAGAGGACTTTTTTCCCTCCCAAAACCTGCGTCTGGCCTTCAGTCTGCATATAGTGTCCTGATCAGTCCCGTTCCGGCACTGGGCAGTATTGTTTGTTGCACTTTTGTGAGTTATTACTGTGGCCTTTACAGAGGTACGATGTCTTGGCACCTTAAAAAGGAAGGGCTGGGATTGGGATCTCTTTGCATATATTAGAGAAACCACCTTGGCCCTTCCAGTAGGTTCTCCTGGCCAAGTTACCCATTGTATTACCTCCCTTGATTCATTTCTTTCAGTCCTATGCCCAAAGCATACAAGCAGGTGAGGGAGGCAATACTACAGAATGAAAATTTCATGGACTTCACAATTACAGTTGAGAGATGAAATTATGGCTTTGGAACATTCTAGATATGTAGCCTTGGGAAAACTACATTTTCCAAGTTTTAGGAAATTTGTCTCCAATGCTGAAGTAATGATAATTATATTACAGGGCTGCAAAAACACAATATATATAACAAGTCACACATGGTAGTAACTTACTAAAAACATTCTGTTTTCCAGCCCCTTTCCCCAAATGATAGAAGTTGCACGTGTCCATTTAGGAAACTTCACCCTCACCCCCAAAACTGTTCTTAAGTAAGCCTCTCGGCTTCCTCTTTCCATGTGTTCTCTCTATGGTAAGTACCATATTTTCTGAAGTCAGTAGATGGTAATGAAGTCTCCTTGCCCTGTCCCACCACTCTGCTTACCCCCAACCCCAACTTACTTAAGATATCCTGCACACACACAGAGTCATGCATGAATATCTCTGCCTCTCAACTACTTTCCTAAACAAAGATCCTTAACAGTTTTGTAGCAAATGAATGGTCAAGATACCTAAATACCAAATAACCTAACCTTTCAAGTTAACACTTTATATACATTCTCTCATTTAATTCTTACAACCCTGGGCTATAATAATGTTATTATAGGAATTGAGAATTTCTACAGATCAAAAATTTTGACTAACTTGACTGGTTAGTAAATGGCAGACCTGGACTCAAAACAGGTCTTTCTGATAACAAAAGCCCAAATTTGACACTTTCACTATATTGCCTCCTTTGACAACTCATCATTTCATCATTCCCATGAAAGAATAGCTTACATTTTCAAGATAACTTTTTTTTGTCCCAACCAGGTTTTATTTAAATATTTATGCAGTGAAGTGCTTTTTTTTTTAATGATTTTTTATTATATTNACCAGTCTATCCCAATCCCCCACCCCCCTCCCCCTCTGAGGCCCTCAGTTTGTTTCTCATAGTCCGTAGTCTCTCATGTTTCATTCCCCCTTCTGATTAATAGCATCCATATAGAAAATAGTATTTCAAATATTGGGTATTATTGGTTACTAATGTGTCATATAATGTAACTAAGATGAGACTCCTAAAATGAATAATCTAATTAGAATCACTGATTCAAGAATAGAAGTGGCCAGGGGTGCCTGGCTGGCTCAGTCGGTAGACCGTGCAACTCTTGATCTCAGGGATGTAAGTTTGAACCCCCCATTAGGTGTAGAGATTACTTAAAAAAAAAAAAAAACTGGAAGAATAGAAGTGGCCATAAGATCCTGAGTGTCCTTTCCTATCATACAGGCACACTATTAGAACGTAGTGAAACATTAGCTGCCTCATGAACAAAACGGGGGTTTGACTTACCATCAACTAATCACTTGTGGGGGGTTAGGTTGCCAAAAAAAAAAAAAAAAATTCTACTGGGGCGCCTGGGTCACTCTGTCAGTTAAGCATCTGCCTCTGGCTCAGATCATGATCCTAGGGTCCTAGGATCGAACCCCATGTCAGGCTCCTTGCTCAGCGGGGAGTCTGCTTCTCCCTCTCCCTCTGCCTCTCCCCCCAGCTTGTGCTCGCTCTTTCTCTCTCTCTCTCAAATAAATAAATAATCTTAAATTTTAAAAAAAGTTATACCTCCCAGTACATAAAACTAAAACACTTGCCTGACCTTAGAAAAATATGTTCAATCATACACAGATACCTACAGGGCATTCTCATATCACTTTCCTATGCCTAAACTTCAGAAACTAAAATCTATAACTCAGACTGCAAAAAACTTGCAAGAACTATAAGTTTCACTACGAAATAACAAAAACCCATTTAAACTCTCCTGGAAATGATTTAAATAATTATAATAATTATCCTCAGCATTATCTCACACTCGCTAAAATAATACTCCCAGTGTTTCTAAAATAATGTGATAATATGCCACACATGTGACATAAATGATCATTAGTTTTCCAAGTGACAGCAGCAAATATCTCTTCCTTTTAATATTGGAGAGAAAAACACCTATCTCCCAGCTGGGATACATGCTGCTTCTGCTCGCAAATCTCTTACGAAGTTGTAGAAAGAATAATGTCAAGATTCCAAAAAGGCTTTATGTGGAGCACGAAACAATCTATTTGGCAAAGTTGGTCTTCAAACTGAAGAATGAAGCAATGATGAGAATCAGCAAAAACTCTAGGGTATGAATACCGATCTATGCAAGTGCTTATAGCATCCTAAACTGAGGTTTGTTTCAAGTCTGACTAGAGACTAAAAAATAGTCACCTTGGCTCACAGGACTCTCACATTCCCATCTTGCATGACATTGCATGTTTTACCATGGTTCCTCAGGAGTTAACAGTCTCTAATGCCATGGGATAGTCATAGGAATTTGCAGAACATTTATAGAACATGAATGACTTCTTTTCTCTTCCTTAAACTGAAGTCCTGCAATGGCTACAGACTGCGCCTTTTCCTCATTAAATGTTGGTGGAGATTAATTTTTTCAACGGATATGCTATGCAATCATTGGGAAGTACGTATTCCTGTTTTTTCCTCCAGTTTCCTGTAGATGAAATGGAGATCATCTCCCAAATCACCCAATGAATATAAATGCTCACATCCCTATCACACGCCTTAATCTCTCTCTTGAGCTCTAGAACAAATTTCCAGCCATTTTCCACACGTTTAAAACTATCTTAGTAAAGCTGAACGCTTCATCGCCCCCTTCCTGTAAACTGCTTCTCCGCTGAGATTCTCTGTCTTGTTTAATTAATGTCGCTATATCCTGACCACGTGTGCAAATTCGGGGTTCTCTTCAGCAGCTTGCTCTTCCTCATCCAGCGTGTGCAGTTACTTAAATCCTGAAAGTTCCCATTTTTTGCAACACTCTGCTCTTAACTGTATTCTTGAGTTTGGAGGTTTTTGGTTTGTTTAGTTTTTGTTGGTTTTTTTTCTTGGTTGGTTGTTTTTGTTTTAGTCTAAACCAATTCCATAGCTTTCTAGTTATAGCCTCACAAACACTTGTCTCCATGGCCCATCATGTCCCACCCTTTCTCCATCAAACATATACAACAGGTTAGTTCATTTTCCTCCTCAAAACCTATATGGCTTTCTCACTCCCTCCAAGACAAAATTCCAGGTTTATCATAGGTTTTTAAATAATCAGTTGCAAATTATCATTCTAGCCTTGTTCCTCTCTCCATAATGCCATATGATCTATTGATGTTCTAATCAATTTCAAAATGCACCCTTCACTTGTGTGTCTTGATATCTTTGCTCCTACCGGTCCCTCAATTCTCAAGTCTTTATTAAAATCCTTCTCATCCTTCAAGACACAATTCACTTGCCACTGTGTCTTTAATTATCTAACCTCATGTCAGAAAAAAAAAAAATCACCTCATTTGGATGCTTCTAGTTTATTTGTACATTCACTTCGAGCTTATTTCATTCTCCTTTCATGCTATCTTAAAAGGCATCATAAGGAATTTAAGAGAGCATGCTAATGACATTAGAAAGACACGAACTACAATTGCAGCTTTACCCCTTTCTCATTGCATGACCTAGGGCAACATACTTGGTTCAAACTCTCCATGTGTTTTCGTCATCTCTCAAATGCGGATAATAATAGCTACTCCATATAATTATTATGAGGATTAGAGAAATCTATTTGCCTTTACATATCTGCTGTAACTTAAATACCAAGTGTCACAAAGAAATATTTTTTCTAGATGGTTTTCACTGGACAAATTCCTCTGATAGTTTCCCTCTGGAAAAATAAAAAGCAGCCACTTGGAAAATCTGAGACATCAATGCAACAAAATTGCCTGACTGTTGTAGATGAATTGGAGAAGTCTCATAGATTGTTTTATCCTTTATACACTCAGAAAGACGTAGGAACACTTCAGGATACAAAGCAGGGCATGCAGCATATCTCCTCATAGAGACTGGTATAATTATCATACTAGCTGTTTATATGCCTGCTTACTCTTCCCCCCGCCCCGCCCTTTCCATCGTTAAGCTCTTTTAGGGTATGACTCTTGTCTGACTCATTCTGGATAACCTCAGTGCCTAAGGGGAGTGTATTGACTTTACTAATGTTGAACTAAGCTGAGTTACATTTAACCAAATCGAAGATAATCAACTTTATGGTAAATAAATGTGTGCATCGAAAAGAAAGAAATATGCTGTTTGAGATTCATTTCCTTCCTGCTCTGTTCCAGCTCCTTGACCTGCTCTCCTCATTATATTCGCACAAAACCCCTCTCATCGGCTCCCTTTTCCCTGTCTTCCATTAGCTTCCATCTGTTGCTTCGGCTGTATTACATCCTTCCTAGGAAGAGCTGCTTTCCCGAATTATTTCACTTTGGTATATCCTCCCCCTTCATGATGGACATGTTATCTGTACAATCTGTAGAGTGTTTCATTAGCAAAGATGTGTACACTCGAGAGGAGGCGTGTTCATTATTCATATTTGTCATTATGCTGGAATTACGATCGCTTTCCTCATTTTGGCTCTTCCGCGCCTCCTCAATTTGTCTTCTGTTGGCTCATCTCCTTTCAAAAACAGCCTGACTCCAGCTATCATGGTTTGGATTTGTAACAGATTAGTTGGGCCTTCTGACATCTGTGGAACTTCCCAAGGGGAAAATATGTACAGGGGCTTCTCAGCCAGGGGACTTCTGATTGTTTTCCTCTGCTCGCATCACCAGATAAGCCCAGGCACTTCCCAAAATGAGTCTACAATGTGTTTGCTGACCTATTAAACCGTCTCCTGAAAGCAATCATTGAACTCATCCATCTACTCTGTCAGTACACATTCCTCTCCTTCCCCAGTGAAATTAAGAAGATTGAAACCCAGAGTAATTGTAATCTTGTTATCAATAATAGCTCTTTCATAACATATTGCAAAGTATTATTTCTATCAGCTGAAAAGGCAGTGGTTAATAGGATATTTTTTTTTATCATTTGTCTTAAAGTGGTGTCTATGGACCACCTGCATGGTCTAATAAGCATACAAAATCCTGCTCCCCACACCCAGAAATTCTGATTCACTGGGTCTGGAGTGGAGCCAGGTATCTGCATTTAAACAAAATCTTTAGATGATCCCAGTTCTTTAGATGATTCAAAGGCAGGTAGCTTGCAAACGATACATTGAATAACACCATTTCAAAGTGTGAAAAATATCTACCAGATTTCAAAACAACTATAAAATTTGGGGAAAAAAAAGAAATTCATACAAATGGACATTAGAGGGTAAGACAGTGGGTAAAATGACTGGGTTTCTCAGCCAGTTGTTTGTTAGATAATGAAGATAATTCAGAATCTAAAGTTGAAGATTGTGTTTAAGAGTATCGGAGACAATTGCCACCTCACACCTGTCAGAAGGGCTAAAATTAACAAAACAAGAAACAGCAGGTGTTGGTGAGGATGCAGAGAAAGGGGAATCCTCTTGCGCGGTTGGTGGGACTGCAAACTGGTATGTCCACTGGTGTGGAAAACAGTATGGAGGTTCCTCAAAAAGTTAAAAATAGAACTACCCTATGATACAGCAATCGCACTACTAGGTATTTACCCAAAGGATACAAAAATACAGATTTGAAGGGATACATGCACCCCAATGTTTATTGCAGCATTATCTACAATAGCCAAATTATGAAGAGAGCCCAAATGTCCATTGACTGATGAATGGATAAAGAAGATGTGATCTATATATATACCATGGAGTGTTAGTCATCAAAAAGAATAAAATCTTGCCATTTGCTACAACATGGATAGAGCTAGAGTATATTATGCTAAGGGAAACAAATCAGTCAGAAAAAGACAAATACCATATGACCTCCCTCATATGTGGAATTTAAGAAAGAAAACAGATGAACATATGAGAAGGGGGGACAAAAGGAGAGAGAGAAACAAACCTAAGAGACTCTTAATGATAGAGAACAAACTGAGGGTTGATGGAGGGAGGTGGGTGGGGGATGGGCTAGATGGGGGATGGGGATTAAAGAGGGCACTTGTGAGGAGCATTGGGTGTTGTATGTAAGTGATGAATCATTAAATTCTTCTCCAGAAACCAATATTGCACTGTGTGTTGACTAAAATTTAAATTAAAAAAGAGTGAGATAAATCTTTATTTCTGCATTTCGATACTTCAACCACAACCAGTAATAAACAATGTTTCCAGGATTAGTATCTACTGCTGTGTAATGAATTAATCCAAAATTTAATGGCTAAAGTTATTATTTCACAGTTTCTGTGAGTTGAGAATTCAGGAAGGATTAGGGTGACAAACCATTCTTGTTTGCCTGGGACTCGGGATTCCTTGGACATGGGATTTTCAGTGCCAAAACCAGGAAAATTGTAGGCAAACCAGGATGGGTTGATTGCCTTGGGCTTACCTGGCTGGTTCTGGCATAGGGTATCTCAGGCTGTCATAGGCAGGATATCAATAGGGGCTACTATCGTCTCATGGCTTGACTGAGGCTCAAGGATCTATTTCCAAGATGGTGTACTTACATGGCTATCGGCCAGATGCTTCCACTCCTTGCTGGCTATTAGCAGGAGACTTCATTTCCTCATTACATGTTTCTCTCCATGAGTAGACACATGAGTATCTGTAGAATATGGAAGCTAACTTTACCCAGACAGGTCAATACAAGAGAGGGATCAGGGAGGAAGTTGCAGTGTCTTTTTATGACTTAGTCTCCAAAGTCACTCATCATTTTTTGGTTTTATTCTATTTGTTAGAAGACACTCACTGAATGTAGCCCACAGTGGAAGAAAATTAGTATCCACCTCTTGCAGAGAAGTGTGTAAATGAATCTGTGGATATATTTTAAACTACCACAGCAACCAAATGTTTTCTTCAAATTCAAAACTTTTCTGGGAGATGATCTAGTAGCCTATTCCTGTCCCATAACACCAAAAGAAGTTAAAGTTAGAATAAAATAATCTCCTGACTGTTCCTTTGGTAGCTGCATTGTAGCTGACCTTTCTGACTTCTAGGAATTATGTTCTTGTTGCTTTAATAAAACTTTAATAATAGAGAATAAACTTTAATGCTATTTTGCTCAAAGAAAGTTCATATTTCTAAGTAAATGCCAGTAGGTTTCTTTCATAGCAGAAGGTATAATGGAAACTTGGCAAGTTCATAATTAACCAGATCAGTGTGTCCACTCAAAGCAGAAAACTGGTGTCCCAAATTTATTGTGTTTCATTTTTATTTACTTCTCTGTCAAATCAGTAGCTAAGCAGAGACTGGAAGGCAGACTTCAATAAATTAGCTATGTGACTTTAAGCAAGTATTTTTCCTGACTACTTACATACACATAAAATGAAGGAAATTTGTCTTGCAGTGCTTTAACTCCTTTCTAGTTGTAATAGCAGAAGATTATCTGTATCAGAAGGAAATTTGCCAGACCTTAAGAGAGAATAAACTCAGCCTATTTCCTTTTCACTTGTAGAATCTGGAAGGGTGAAGCATATATTGGTGTACCAGTCCATTCCATTGATGAGTTTAGTATAACATTCCAGTCCCTTCTTAAGGGTAACACAGTATCTGAGAGATAATACAGTATCTTATGTCCTAGATGATCAATAGATCATCAAAACAAATGGTGCTAGGGATATATCACACAAAAAGCAGACCATCTTTGAAATTAAAAAATTCCTGAGAAGTGTGACACATTCTCATCTACACTTAAAATCTTCCTGGCTATCCAAATCCGAGCCTATCCAAATCCCAGACGTGCAATGTGCCATCCCTTCATCCTTTATCCACTTACTATGCCACGTGTAACTGACATGTCATATGTATCAACCAATTCTTTAATCAAATTCCCTCTACATCATCCAAGAGGGTCATCATTTTCACTTAACAGTAAACACTAACAGCCTTCTGGGTCATTTAAATGTCTTCTTCCATATTTATTTTCCTTCTCCTTTGCATTTATAAAATTTAACTAATTTCGTACAGTTGAATACAGTTGGTTGGGATTTTTTTCCTTGAAATTATTCTCTATAAATTCAAAGATTTGTTTTCTGTAATACAAAAAAGCTTCTCACACATCGAGATACCAATAGTTCAAAATAGTATCCTAAAATCATAAAAATTCCAAAATTTGTACTAGGAAATAATTGCATTTTACCAACTCCACTTATTTCATAAAATGCTTTCCCACAAATCACTTTATGTAAATCTCTACAACAAATCTGAAATTGACGAGGCAAGTATTTTAATCCCCATTTACAAATAAAGAAATTGAGACTCAAAGAATTTCTTCTGTGTCCAAGGTCACACTGTCTAGAGTTAAGAAAATATGGACATGCATTCTAGACTCAAAGATGCAACTCTTTCATAACTTGAGTTTCTTTCCAAAATACAAGGTATCTAATATTTGCATCTCCTACCTAAACACAATACTTCAGAAGAACAGGGGAATATAAATTCTCTCACTATAGAGAAACAACAAACAACTTCAAACCATTACCAGGCAGCGTAAAATGAGTCAACAGTTATTGACAGACCATGGCACATTCTTTTACCTAATACACACAAAGGAAGTTCAAGGAAGTCTAGTGTAAGAGCTGTCCAAGCTGTGAAATGTTCCTGGCCTCTAATCCCTCCCTACTGTGTGACATCCTTGGCAGTTCACAATGGCCTGCCTTTTCTGCCTTAAGCGCAGAAAAACTCAACATGCTAATATTAGTTATTGTCAACATTTGGCACACATACTGGTACCATATGGAATACGTACAACATGATGACATTTAACTTAGGCAAATTCAAATATGCGAAGTCGCATAAAAATAATATTTTAAAAAATAAACATGTTTAGGGTTTCTTTTTTAAGTTTTTCTTTAAATTCCAATTAATTAACACACAGTGTAGTACTAGTTTCAGGTGTACAATATAGTGATTCAACACTTCATACATATCCATCCCCAACCCAGCTCCCCTCTGGTAACCATCAATTTGTTCTCTATAGTTAAGTGTCTGTTTCTTGGTTTGCCTCTCTCTCGCTTATTCTTTTCCCCTTTTGTTTATGTATTTTGTTTCTTAAATTCCACATGTGAATGGAGTATGGTATTTGTCTTTTTCTGACTTATTTCAGTTAGCATAATACTCTAGTTCCATCCACATCATTGAAAATGGCAAGATTTCATTCTCTTTATGGCTGAGTACTATTCCATTGTGTTTCTATACCACCTCTTCTTTATCCATTCATCAGTCGATGGACATTTTGGCTCTTTCCATAATTTGGCTATTGTAGATAATGTTGCTGTAAACATCGGGGTGCATGTATCCCTGTGAATTAGTATTTTTGTATTCTTTGGGTAGATACCTAGTATGCAACTGCTGGAGCATAGGATTTTTTTTTTAACTTTTTGAGGAATCTCCGTATACCAGTTTTTTTGTTTTGTTTTGTTTTGTTTTTTTAAAGATTTTATTTATTTATTTATTTGACATAGAGAGAGACAGCCAGCGAGAGGGAACACAAGCAGGGGGAGTGGGAGAGGAAGAAGCAGGCTCATAGCGGAGGAGCCTGATGTGGGGCTCGATCCCATAACACCGGGATCACGCCCTGAGCCGAAGGCAGACGCTCAACCGCTGTGCCACCCAGGCGCCCCTCTCCGTATACCAGTTTGTATTCCTGCCAAGAGTACATAAGTCTTCCTTTTTCTTCACATCCTCATCCACACCTGCTGTTTCCTGTGTTGTTAATTTTAACCATTCTGACTAATGTAAGATGATATTTCACTGTAGTTTTGATTTGTATTTCCCTGATGATCAGTGATGTTCAGCATATTTTCATGTGTCTGTTGGCCATCTGTAGGTCTTCTTTGGAACAAATGTCTATTCATGTTTTCTGCACATTTTTTAATTAGATTGGTTTTTCAGTGTTGAGTTTTATAAGTTCTTAATATATTTTGGGTACTAACCCTTTATCAGATACATCATTTGCAACTATCTTCTCCCATCCCAAAGGTTGCTTTTTAGTTTCATTCACGTTTCCTTTGCTGTGCAGAAGCTTTTCATTTTGATGAAGTCGAAATAGTTTTTGTTTTTGTTTCCCTTGCCTCAGGAGACGTTAATCTAGAAGAAAGTTGCTACGGCTGATGTCAAAGAAGTTACTGCCTGTGTTTTCCTCTAGAATTTTTGTGGTTTCAAATCTCATATTTAGGTATTTAATCCATTTTTTATTTATTTTTGTGTATGATGTAAGGAAGTGGTCCAGTTTTCCCAGCACCATTTGTTGAAGAGACTGTCTTTTCCCCATTGGATAGTCTTTCCTGCTTTATCAAAATTAATTGACCATACAGTCATGGGCTCATTTCTGGATTTCTGGGTTTTCTATTCTGTTCCATTGATCTGTGTGTCTATTTTTGTACCATTACCATACTGTTTTGTTCACTACAGTTTTGTAATATAACTTATGTCTCAAATTGTGAAGCCTGCAGCTTTGCTTTGCTTTTTCAAGGTCGCTTTGGCTATTTGGGGTCTTTTGTGGTTCCATACTGCTGGGAATGGCCAGCAATCCCTGTACCAATGGATGAAGGATTACTCCAAATTACTCCAAACTTTGCCATGAGATAGAGGAGAAGGCCAGAGGATTCAGCGCTCAGAGACAAAAAGCCCTTTGCTCTTTTTTGCTCCTGCTTTTATTGGTCCTTCAGGATAATCACAAATCCTTATCACTGTTTCTCAAGCACGTGATGTGGACAAGGGGTCTTACTGAAAACTGGAACGATCTGTTTACAGGAAAGATACAATACACTAATTTGGGTGTGTTCTATGAGTTCCACTAAACATAGCCTAAGGGACAACGCTTACATCTTTTAGATCACAGGGTGCCGGTTTGGGCTAGAAAAGTTTTTTGGGCTAGAAAAGTTTCCGGAAGGCAAGTCCCCTGGGCATTTCAACAGCAGAGAGGTCAGGGAGGCCTCTGTGTTCCAAAGGCCTATGCCCTTCTCTGAAGGCTTCCTGGGCCTCGCGGCCTCTGTGTTATATTTTAGCAAGCCAGGCATTATGGCTGATTTCATGCTCTACGTTAACCCCAACACCATACAAATCTTAGGATTGTTTCTTCTAGCTCTGTGAAAAATGCTGTTGGTATTTTGGTAGGGATTGCATTAAATGTGTAGCCTGCTTTGGGTAGTATAGACATTTTAACAATATTTGTTCTTCCAAACCAGGAGCATGTAATGCTTTTCCATTTCTTTTTGTCACCTTCAATTTCTTTCTTCAGTGTTCTACAGTTTTCAGAGTACAGGTTTTTCTCCTCTTTAGTCAGGTTTATTCCAAGGTAGCTTCCTGTGTTGGATGCAATTATTAATGGGACTGATTGCTTAGTTTCTCTTTCTGCTGCTTCGTTATTGGTGTATAGAAAGGCAACAGATTTCTGTACGATGATTTGGTACCCTGTGACTTTACTGAATTAGCTTGTCGGTTCTAACAGTTTTTTGGTGGAGTCTTTCAGGTTTTCTATATCGAGTATCATGTCATCTGCAAATAGTGACAGTTTGACTTCTTTCTTGCCAATTCGGGTGTCTTTTATTTCTTTCTGTTGTCTGCTGAGGCTAGGACTTTTAGTCCTATGTGAAATAATGGTGAAAGTGGACATCCCTGTTTTGTTCCTGACCATAAAGGAAAAGCTCTCAGTTTTTCCCCATTGAGGATGATATTAGCTGTGGGTTTTTCATTTATGGCCTTTAGTATGTTGAGGCTTGTTCCCTCTAAACCTACTTCTTTGGGGGTTTTTATCATGAATGGATGTCATACTTTGTCAAATGCTTTTTCTGCATCTATTGAGAGGATCATGTGGTTCTTATCCTTCCTTTTACTAATGTGATGTATCATGTTGATTGACTTGTGAATATTGAACCACCTTTGCAGCCCAAGAATAAATTTCACTGGACCATGGTGAATGACTTTTTTTAATGTAATTGTTGGATTTGGTTTGCTAGCATTTTATTGAAAAATTTTGCATCTATGTTCATCAGGGATATTGGTCTCTAGTTCTCTTTTTTAGTGGAGTCTTTATCTGGTTTTTGGTATCTGGGTCATGTTGGCATAATAGAATGAATTTGGAAGTTTTCCTTCCTTTCCAATGTTTTGGAAAAATTTGAGAATAATAGGTATTAATTCTTCTTTAAATGTTTGGTAGAATTCACCTGTAAAGCCATCTGGCCCTGGACTTCAATTTCTTTGCTGATTATCACTCTGTTCAAGCTTCCTATTTCTTCCTGTTTCAGTTTTGGTAGTTTATATGTTGTAGAAATTTATCTATTTCTTCCAGGTTGTCCAATTTATTGGCATATAGTTTTTCAAAATATTCTCTTACAATTCTATTTCTGTGGTGTTGGTTGTTATTTCTCCTCTCTCATTTGTGATTTTATTTATTTGGGGTCCTTTCCTTTTTTTTTTTTAATAAACCTGGCTAGAGGCTTATCAATTTTATTAATTTTTTCAGAGAGCCAGCTTGTGGTTTCATTGATCTGTTCTATGGTTTGTTGGTTGGTTGGTTTTAGTTTCTATATCACTGATTTCCACTGTGATATTTATTATTTCCCTCCTCCTGCTGGCTTTAGGATTCATTTGTTCTTTTTTAGCTCCTTTAGGTATAAGGTTAAGTTGTTTATTTGAGCTTTTTCTCGTTTCTTGAGGTAGACCTGTATTGCTATATACTTCCCTCTTAGGACCACTTTTGCTACAACCCAAAGGTTTTGGACTGTTACACTTTCCTTCTCACTTGTTTCCATGTATTTTTTTACTTCTTCCTTGATTTCCCAGTTGGCCCAGTCATTGTTTAGTAGCATGTTATTTAGCCTCCATGTATTTGTGGTCTTTCCAAATTTTTTCTTGTGGTTGACTTCAAGTTTCACAGCATTGTGGTCACAAAAGGTGTGTGGTGGGGCACCCGGGTGGTGCAGTCATTTAGTGTCAGACTCCTGGTTTCGACTCAGGTCATGATCTCAGGATTGTGAGATCGAGCCCCATGTCCGGCTCCACACTCAGTGTGGAGTCTGCTTAGGACTCTCTCTCCCTCTCCCTCTGTCCCTCCCGTCCACACACACACACTCTCTCTCAAATAAATAAATAAATCTTTTTTAAAAAAAGAAGAAGAAAGAAAAGGTGCATGGTATGATATCAATCTTTTTGTATTTGTTGAGGCCTGATTGTGGCCTAATATGCAATCTTTTCTGGAAAATGTTCCATGTGCCCTTGAAAAGAATGTGTATGGGTGGAATGTTCTGAATATATCTGTTAAGTCCATCTGGTCCAGAGTGTCATTCAAAGCCATTGTTTCCTCACCTAGGTGGCTCAGTCAGTTAAATGTCTGACTCTTGATTTCAGCTCCGGTCATGACCTCAGGGTCATGAGATCAAGCCCCAGAATGGGGCCTGCTGAAGATTCTCTCTCTCCCTCTGCCCTTTCTCCCCAACATTAGTGCACCTCTCTCTCCTTCTCTCTCTAAAAACCAAAAAACAAAAACAAAGCCATTATTTCCTTGTTTATTTTCTGCTTAGATGACCTCTCCATTGCTATAAGTGGGGTGTTAAGGTCCCCTACTATTATTGTGTTATTATCAATCAGTTCCTTTATGTTTGTTATTATTTTATATATGTGTGTGCCCCCATGTTGGGTGCATAAATATTTATAATTGTTAGATCTTCTTGTTGGATTGCCCCCTTTATGATCATATAGTGACCTACTTTGTCTCTTGTTACAGTCTTTGTTTTAAAGTCCAATTTATCCAAGATAAGTATTGCTACTCTGGTTTTCTTTTGACATCCATTTGCATGATAAATATTTCTTTACACCCTCCCTTTCAATCTGCAGGTGTCTTTAGGTCTAAAATGAGTCTCTTGTAGGCAGTATATAGATGGATCTTTTTTTTTTTTAATCTATTCTGACACCCTATGTTTTTTGATTAGAGCATTTAGTCCATTTACATTTAAAGTAATTATTGATAGATATGTATTTATTGTTATTTTATTATTTGTTTTGATGTTGTTTCTGGGGATTTTTTCTGATCCTTTCTTATCCTTGTCACTTTTGGTCTCTCCTTTGTACTTGAAATGTCTCCTGTAATATTTCTTGAGGGCTGGTTTGTGGTCAAACTCCTTTAGTTTTTGTTTGTCTGGGAAACTCTTTATCTTTCCTTCTATTCTGAATGATAGTCTTGCTGGATAGAGTACTCCTGTCTGCAAATTTCCCTCATTCAGTACTTTGAATATATCATGCCACTGTCTTCAGGCTTGCCAAATTTCTGTTGAGAAATCTCCAGCTAGCCTTATGGGTTTTCCCTGGTAAGTTAAGGACTTACTTTGTCTTGCTGCTTTTAATATATTTTTATCACTATATTTTGCTAATTTAATTACAGTGTGTCTTGGTGTTGGCCTGCTTTTGTTGATTTTGTTGGAAGGTCTCTGTGCCTCCCAGATCTGGAAACCTGTTTCCTTCCCCAGATTAAGGACACTTTCTGCTATTATTTCTTGAAATAAACTTTCTGCCCCCCTTTCTTCTTCTAGGACTCCTATAATACAAATATTATTCTGGTTGATGGAGTCACTGAGTTCCCTAAGTCGGTTCTTGTGTGACATAATTCTGTTTCTCTTTTTGGCCAGTTTCATTATTTTCCATTTTTTCCCTCTGTATCACAAATTCATTCCTCTGCTTCTCCCAGCCTGCTGTCCATTGCATTAAGCCTGTTTCCAATCTTATTTATTGCATTCTACATCTCCGATTCTTGTTTAACTCTTTTATCTCTGTGATAAGGGTCTCCCTGATGTCTTCTATTCTTTTCTCAAGCCCCATGAGTATCCTTATGATTGCTGCTTTAAATTCTCCATCAGGCATGTTACTTATATCTGTTTCACTTAGCTCTTTGGCTGTGGCCTTATCTTTTCTTTCATTTGGGATAAATTCCTTTGTCTTGGCTTTTTTCTAAGTCTCTGTTTTCTTCTGTTTGTTAGAAAAACCAGTTATCTCTCCTGTTCCTAAAATAATGGCCTTATGAAGAAGAGGTCATGTAGTGTCTGGGGCCTGGAGCTTCAGGGCATGACTCTGGTATATGCTGTTGTGCTATGGCTGCCCTATCCTTGGGGCCAGTCATCTGCAGAGGCTCTCCTTGCCTGTTGCAGGCAATGTTTGGTCCCTGGCCTGAATATGATGAGTTTTAACTAGGTGTGCTCTGATCTGCTTGTGAAATGAGACCTGATACCAACTCCATGAGAACTGAGGCCCTGCAGAACTCTCTGATTGGAGATGTGATATGGGCAGGGGGTTATGCTGAGGGAGGGGCCAGCTACACCGAGACAGAGGCAAGCTTGACTTAGAAGGGCAGTCCTGCCACAGCACGGGGGGTTGGGGTTGGTGTAAGCAAATTAGGCAGACAGTGCAGTGCCGCACTGCTTCCCACAGGTAGCTCTGTTTATGCTGAGGGGCAGGAGAGGGAAATGGTACCAGGCAGCTCCTTTGTCCCCAGAGAAGCATCTCCAGCAATGCAGCCTCTTGGGGATGCGTCTGAAAAAAGCAAGTAATCTTCCTGCAGTGTGCCCTAAGCATTTTTCAGATTGCTGTTTCCATGCTGTCTGCCCTTGGGTTGTTTACCTGCCTTCTCTCCAGGAGCAGTGCAGGGCCCTCCAGGCTCTATCCCAGCCAAGCCTGCTGACCTTTAAAACTCTAGGCTTTAAGCCCTGCTTGTTGCAAGAACTCACAAAATTCAGCCCCTCTTGTTTTCCCAGCCAGTGGCTTTGGGGAAACCTTCATTATCCTGTGTGCTCCTCTCTCTTTCTTTCTCTCTCTCTCTCTCTCTCTCTCTCTCTCTCTCTCTCGTCCTTTTCCAGGACCATGGCCCCCTCCCCTCCACAGCACCCATAATCCATTCCTTCTCTATACCATGTCTCTGAACTTTTTACTTTCTTTGATGTGGCTTCTCCTCTCCCTCTAGTCATGGAGTTTGTTCTGTCAGTCTTCAGGTCAATTTCTGGGGTATTTAGGATGATTTGACAGTTATCTAGCTGTGCCCATGGGACGAGACAAGCCTAGGTTCCTCCTACTCTGCCACCGTCTTAGGACTTGTCCCCAAAATAAACATGTACAGACCACCACCTGGTTCTAACCACTTCATTTAATACAAAAGCCAAGGAAATGAAACTTCTTTCAAGGCTGGAGGGAAACACTAGCTGTGCATTGGACTTATTATGACAATGCAGTGTGTATGAACTCATAAAGTATATTCCTCATGAGGAATGTGAGGAATTCTTTTAGAATAATTGTGGCTACATGCAAATTTTGTCATAAACTATGACTTTGGAGCCTAAATGCAGAGGATAAGAGCAAGTGGTAGGAGAAGGAGATAGGCACAGGTTGTCAAGGACAGAGCCTGCCCTCCCAGTAGCTAAGCATGACTCTAAGAAGCAAATCTAACCTGGCCTCATCAACAACATAGAGGGAGCCCAGGTATCCCAGATGGAGAATGGATTCTCATAAGGAAGACCTGACCCTGATATTGAACACAGACACATGTGGTTGTGTCTTCCAGCACCAAAGCAGATGCACAATGACAGTCAGCTAACTTCCTCTTTACCAGACAGAGTCTAAGAAAGGAACATACTGAGTTACACAGGAGGGCTCCAAAAAGACTGCAAAGATGAAGAAATCATGTATTCAAAGACTTTCCCATAAGATCTCTTGCACACTTTTCTCTTCTCCATACCCCCACCTCCATTCTATTCCCCTTTGATCACTTGAAAAGACAATCATGGCATTAAGTGATTAACTGCCTCTTTTCTTCTGATTCATAGTTCGTAAGACCACAGCATGCATTTCAATTAGTTTTTTTTTCCTTGTGTGAAGGGAAAAAGAAAAGAAAAAAGAAAAACCAGACCTTGGAGAATAAGGTTGTTGGGAAGCATTTTCAATACCCACATGCAGTTTTTACGTAGTGCAAAATTATGGAAAGAGGGCAAACAGGCTTGAGATTCAAATGCTCCTCAAATGAGCAGTTGTTATGCTAATTCCCTGTTTGACATCTTCTGTCAAACTGGATAAATGTGCTCTATGGAAATATTATTTGTAGTTAGAAACCTTAGTTCCAAGTTCCAACTGGAGGGCTACCAGCTGTGAAACTTTGGGTAAATTGCAAAAACTTCCCGAAACCCTGTTTCCTTGTCCACAAAGTAGAAAAATATTAATATCTGCATTGCAAGTTGGTTATGAGGATTAAATAAATATGCAAAACTGCTTTATAAACTATAAAATGCCAAGTATGAAAGACAGATCTGCATAGTGGTAGAGGCTAGGGACCCCCAAGATGGGCTGCCTGAGTTAGAAAGGTGGCTCCACTCCTTCCTGTGATCTAGCGGTACTTGACCACTGGGTGCCTCAGTTTTGCTCCTGTAACATGCAGATATGATGCTGAGGTATTTAGCCTAGTGCCTGCAAGCATGACTCACCTGTCTGTTACTCTTCTTAAGTAACTGTTATTGATACTTTGTTATACTAAATGAGAAGGGAGAAGAGATCAACAATAGAAAGAAAATGATGGCCCTAACCCAAGTCAAGTTGCTGTTAAAAAAGAAAGAAAATAGTTGTGTGCAAATAATCCTGTAGACTCAGAGTTTAAAAATGAGGCCCCATCATTTGTAAGAACTGTCTTGCAGGAAGGAAAAAGGGAATGTTCTCCAGTTTGATTGTAGCCCTTAAGACACCAGTTGTTCCACATCTTTTTTCCAGGAGCATGTCATGATACCCACTTTAAGAATTGCCTTAAAAAAAAAAAAAGAATTGCCTTGTGGTCACCAAGAGAGGAAGGATAAGTCACAGTAGGGCTGATGAGGCCCCGCAATGATCAGGGAAAGATGCCCCATGGTACTCAGCAAGGGATAGGAGAGCTGGCCCTATTCATGAGTTAGCTCTCTCCAAGAAAGAAAACCCAATTTAAAAGGGTAAAGACAGAATATATGTAGGCGATCCCATAGTGTTAGTTCTGTTAACACTTCAGACCTATAAAGGGTCACAGCATTTGTCTCAGACGATGAAGAATTCAACCTTTTCCCTCTATGGAGGACAGTGCCGAGGGCATGATGTCCCTGGCAAGTCCTTTTCTGTCTTTCAAGATCTTCCATTTAATATCAGTCTTAACCCCAGAGGAAAAGAACAGGCAGTGAGAGATCAGGACAACAGCAATAGCAACAATTATTGTAAGTTTCATTTATCACACTCCTGTGATGTACACACCCTGAGGTAAGTATTTTACACACATTATCTCATTTAATCCTCCTTAATATCTTGTGGAAATAGGACTATGGGAGACAACTAAGGTTTGCAGACATAAGCGACTTGTCCACAGTCTTACAGCTAGAAAATACTGGATCTGGATTCCACCTGATTCCAGAAAAAGTCCCTTACAGCCACGTGTTATACTGAAGTTAGGAAAAGTCCTTATTTCTCACATACAAGAGGCTAACACGGGGGCTGTGCTGGTTAGTGAATCAGCGACACCGATTTCATACCCACCGTTGCACAAATTTGTTGAATGAATGAGTAGCTACAGGAATCTCCTATTGTTGATGCTGGTGGTATTTTTATGGATGACACAGAAAAAGTCATAAATAGGGAAAGTAAGTCCCTTTTCTGAGAAAGCTGAAAATCCAAAGACAAAAACAAACAGTTAAGGAAGAGAAGTCACATGGAAAACACAGGCTTTGCTTATTGCGGACAACAGTGATCCGAAATGGGTGGGCTGCTCCCCAGCAGCATCAGGGTAAGACCTGGTCTTTTTCATAGTGGCCAAGGCACAAGCTGGGTGGAGGGGCTGTTGATGTTGCCTTCCCCTGCAGTTGAGCACAATGCAGGGAGAGGGTATCATTAATAATCATTAGTGTAAGGCTTACAGGTGCTGCAGCAGATGTTGCCTGGCAGGGAAATTGGCAGCATCGAACGCAAACCGGGAGGTAATTTTCATCATGGGACAATTCTCAGAAGATATCCAGCATAATTCAAAATGTGTTCACTCTCCCAGCCTTCCCATGTAAGGGGACCTCCACTGCGTCAGACTCTCCGAAGTGAGGGAACCCCCATATGTTTCCAATACCCCACACCCTACCCCCATCAAAACCTCTATCCCACCACATTCTAGTTGTTTACATGTATTCCTCATGCACTATTATTTGAAGACCAGAGGCACGTTTCATTCATCTTTGTATCTCTAGCATGCAGGACATGATAGTTGCTCAGTTATTGTTGAATGAATGAATGAATGAATGAACCAACGGATGGATGGATGCAGGGTGGAAAGAGCGTAACAAGCATAATTTTTCAATCAACTTTGACCCTCAAATATATGGGGCGCCTGGGTGGCTCAGTCATTAAGCATCTGACTTCGGCTTAGGGCGTGATCCCAGGGTCCTGGGATCGAACCCCAAATCAGGCTCCCTGCTCCACTGGGAGCCTGCTTCTTCCTCTCCCACTCTCCCTGCTTGTGTTTCCTCTCTTGCTGGCTGTCTCTCTCTCTGTCAAATAAATAAATAAAATCTTAAAAAATAATAATAATATCCTGGCAGCCATTTTCACCAGACTTTCATGAGAATATCACTTTTGCCTTTGAAAAACATTTTTTTTAAAATTTTACAGTGTGTTTGCATATCCATAGCCCAGTTTATTTTTTTTTAAATCTTTTTTAAAGATTTTATTTATTTGACAGAGACAGAGACAGCCAGCGAGAGAAGGAACACAAGCAGGGGGAGTGGGAGAGGAAGAAGCAGACTCATAGCAGAGGAGCCTGATGTGGGGCTCGATCCCATAACGCTGGTATCACGCCCTGAGCCGAAGGCAGACGCTTAACCGCTGTGCCACCCAGGCGCCCCCATAGCCCAGTTTAATTCCCAAAACAGTCCTTTATGACACAGGGAAAACGGGATCCACACATTTCAAAAATGAGGGAAAAGGTTCCCCAAGGATAAGTGACTTTCCCAACGTCAAGCAGTAAGTATGTGGCAGCCTTGGATTTTAATGCAGGTTTCCTAAGGACTGCCACGTGGGCTCTTCCCACCAACACATCCCCCGCGCCACCACTCCCCAGGCATTATTTCCCTGCTACTAGAAAAGTGGCTCTCTACTCTCTGACCACCAACCAAGAAGTCAAGCTGGGCAGCCTTCTGTATACTTACAGCACAAAACACCGCCCATTTGATCTCTAGGGACTATCAGAGGAAACGGCCATTTCTACTCCCCTAGAACTGGTGACTAGAGACCAGCACTGAGGGTGGAGAGGCAATGACTGTGCCACATTATCCTGAGATTCTCCAGCATTAGGGGTCAGGCTGTTCCCTGTAGGGGAAGGGAAAGAGGTGCTCTCTACTCTCCAGAGCCGAGTGTCTTAGTGAAGATTGGAAGTGACTGCAAGTAGAAGAAAAGGGCATTCAGTAGCCATTTGTTCATCCAATATAAACGGAGAAATCCCACACAATGTGGCATCTAACCGAGGGACCCACTTCACTCTGAAGGGGATTCTGGGGTGTACCTGGAACCATGGGATTCACTGGTGGGATCACATCCTGAACCATACAGAAGCAGCCAGCTTGACATTTATCGGAATGGCCTGCCTCCCCACTGCCTTTCTTCACGGTCCTAAGCCTGACATGCAATAAGAGCAAGGGAAACTTTCAATGAGATACTTCAGTCTTAAAATGGATCGCCTTTTAATAACTGAAAGTATCTGGGAAATTATGGAATCTGACCCAGATGAACGAAGGGATCTTTCGAGAGAGAAGGGAGATTTGACATAGAGTGGTTAGGAGAGTAATTGTAGGAAAATCAAATCGTTTCACATTTGTGCCTTTCTTAATTAGGAGTGCTTAATAAACCGGCTGAGTGTGTTGTTGTCTGTCCACGGTCAGCAAGGCCCGATCTGGGAGGGCACAGATGTTGCGCCCACACTGTACAATTTGGTGTCCACACATTGACATTTTCCAAAGGTTTCCTTTTCTCCAATGGCTGCAGAATTACTCCCATCCCCAAGTGCTTTCTGAGCCTGGATTGTAATGATTAGGAGTCCTTGCTGCCATACCCCCCTCTCTGCCTCCATAAAAGAACCTTCTTCCCAATTGTCTTCCTCATTTGCAATTCATTCTTCTAATCATCACAGCTTTGTCCGGACTAAAGAGCACCCTGGCCTCTTTCTATATAATTCTCTCTCACTTCAATCATGGGAGAGGGAAGCCGCAGCTGACTTCAAAGATTCACTCTATTAAAAAAAAAAAAATCATTGATTGGAAAACACTTTAAATAAAGTGTCCTAAATATACTTAACTGCTCTTTCATTTTAAATTAATACAGGAGGTACAGGGGTGGGTGGGGGGGACTAAGGAAGCTTTAACAATATGCCTTTGAAAGGTTGGAAATTTTTAAGTGGCTTTATACTGCTAGAGTTTGGAAATCTCCTGGAATGCAAATTCATTTGTTTGTTATTGTTTTCCACCTTACAGAGAATATCGCTATATAGGGGTGTGTGTGTGTGTGTGTGTGTGTGTATGCATGTGTGTATATATATATACACAAATATATATCCCAAATGAACAATTTTTACATTATATTATATATATATACACATACACACACATACACATATATATATATTATATGCATTACACACACACACACACACACCCCTCCCAGGAAAATACATAAATAATTTTTGAGCAATCTTTGACCAAAGAAGCCTAGAAGAATCAGCACACATATACTGCGACTTCCCTTCTGTCACTCTGAATGAAGTGCTCCTGCTTCTAACCACATCCAGCCCCCCCCCCCCCCCCCCCCCCCGCATTACAAACATCCCATCTCCTCTCCTGCAAGGACACAGAACCTGTCTCTCTCTTACATCATCCATGTTTCATCTCCCCTGGCTTTTTCCTATTAGCATAAAGCACCATGTTATTCCTCCAACTGAAGGGATAATGCTAATAAATGTTTTTTCAGTTCCTCTCCCTCCTCCAGCTGCAGTCCCATTTCTCTGCTCCCCTTTACAATAAAACTCCTTGCAAGAGTTGTCTCTCTATTCAATTTTCTCACCCCATTTCTTCCGAAACTCATTCCAATTAGGCTTTTGCCACTAACACGCCACTGAAGCTGCTTGTATCAAGGTCGCCAGTCCCCTCCACGTTGCTAAATCCTGGGTGCAGTATTAGTTCTCAGCTTAACTGACATACCAGCAGCATTTGACACAGTTGTTCACTACCTTCTCTTAGATACACTTTTTTTTTTTTTCTCGCTTTTCCTCCAGGACACCACGTAGTTCTGATTTTTCTCCAAACTCTAACCACACTTTCTTATTGTCCTTTGTAAATTCCTGTTCTTTTCCTTGACTTCAGAGCCAAAGGTTTAGTCCTTGAACACCTTCTTTTGTTGGGGTTCCCTTCCAATCTTTTGGCTTTAAGTTCTCCCCAGATGCTGATCCCTCCCAATTATCTGAAAAAATCTCCAGCCCAGTCATCTCTTCTGAACTCCATATTCCTCTACCCAGCTGCCCACCTGACAAATGCCCGATAGATATTTCAAACTTTAAAATCCTGATCTTCCCCCTAAAACGTGCTCCATTGGCAGTCTTCCCCAGCTCAGATGATGGTAACCCCAACCTTCCAGCTGTTCAGAATCATTTTTGACTCCTGTCTTTCAAATTCCACTAACTCTATTTCTGCCTCCCTGGTCCTAGCCACCATCATTACTTGCCTAGTTTATCATGATGGTCTCCAAATTTGTCTTCCTGCCTCCAACCCTTTCCTCTCTATAGTCTGCACTCAACATGACAATCAATGTCAGGTCACATGGATATATGACAGTGTTACAGCATTTCTGATGTCAAGACTGGCAATTATAGTCCAAGGCCTATTTTGATAGGACTTTTCTGATTGATTGATTGATACTCAAAAGATATGGAGGAAATACATACCACCAAGTGAAAGAAGCCAATCTGAAAAAGTTACGTATTGTATAATTCCAATTATATGACATTCTGGAAAAGGCAAAAGTATGGAGACAGAAGACACAGAAAAGATCGGTGGTGGCCAGACATTGGGGGACGGAGATGATAGGCAGAGTAGAAAGAATTTTTAGAGCAGTGAAAATAGCCTAGAAAAAATGTCAATCAATCAATAAACAAAAGATGTAAGATCACTGGCGCTTGGCTCAAAATCCTGCATGACTTTCCATTTTATCACAGTAAAAGCCCAAGTCGTTACAGGCCCTGCAAAAATGATCATCTCCCAGCTCTGAATCATCTCCTCCATGCTCATTGTGCTCCCGCCACAGAGGCCTCCTTGCAATTCCCAAGCAGGTTAGATAGGCTACCACTTCAGGGCCTTCCCATTGCCTGGAACACGCTTGCCTACAAGTCTGCATGGCTAACTCTCTTGTTCTTTCGGGTCTTTCCTCAAATACCATCATTTCATTGAACTCCCCTTTTCTGATTTCCCTTCCCCTTTATCCTACCTTACTCTCTTAGAGCAATTATCAGCTTCTAACATATGAAATAATTGACTTTTTTTTTTAAGATTTTATTTATTTATTTGACAGAGACAGCCAGTAAGAGAGGGAATACAAGCAGGGGGAGTGGGAGAGGAAGAAGCAGGCTTCTAGCGGAGGAGCCTGATGTGGGGCTCGATCCCATAAGGCCAGGATCACGCCCTGAGCTGAAGGCAGACACTTACCAACTGCGCTACCCAGGCGCCCCAATAATTGACTTATTAATTATATTCTTCGCCTCTTCCTAATAGAATCTAACTTCTAAAAGAACAAGGAATTTTTTTTCCTGATTTTTGTTTTTTTTACAATGCTATCTCCAATGCCTAGAAGAGTACCTATCACATAAGTGTTTTGTGAAAACTTATTGAGTAAATTGAAGGTTCAGCTCAACAATCCCTTACTGGCACTTACTTTATCTAAAGTATGTGCCAGGCACTGATGAGAAGATATGGCAATGAATAGAACACAATTCCTGCCTTCAAAGGACTTATTATAGTCAAGTATTAATACAGTTAGCCCTGCAAAGACCACCCACGAGTCATGATTTTTGCGACCCTAGAGAGGTTTTTTTCGGCCACTTTGCCTCATGTACAAATTCACTGATGCTTGAAATTCCATAGTTAATCTCTCTGCAGTTTTGTGACCTTGAGCAAATTACTTAACATTTTCTAATTCTCTCGTTTTTTATTTGTTAAATGAGATAATAGTGTCCATTTCGTTGAGTCATTATGAGGACCAAATGAGAGAATCCTGGTAAAAAGGCTTAGTAGAGTCTCTAACATGGAGTAGCATGAAAAGATGTCAGCTGTTATATCCAGTCTCTTGACTAAACATTCTTATCTTCAGTAAAAAGCAAAATCTTTTCATGGAAGTACTGGATGGTTTTGAAAATCAAATACAGCAATTGCCAAGACAGAGTTATCTTTCAAGCAAGAAGAGGGAGAAATAATCATATTTGTCATATCCATCACCAGCCATAAAAGGAAGGATGTTTGTACATGACTGAGTTCCAGATCAGGGATTTACCAAGGACCAGAGTAGATGTAAGAAAAGGAAAACCAGAGAAAGAAAGGATCCAGCCTCCTTATGTAGAAGCAACAGCAACTTTCATGGAGGTTCTCAGTGATGGCTGTTTCCTACTTGGTTTTTTATTAAGATCAAACCAAAGTAAAGAAATAATGTTAAAAGTCAGATTATAAAAACAATTTTTGAGCCACTAATGTGCTGGCTTCTTTCACATACTTTACAAAATTTTATTCTCAGAACACCTCTGAGTGTTGTGTATTATACTTATTTTATATTCAAGGAAATAAAGGCTCAGTGATATTTAATTGCCCAAAATCATAAAGTTGGTAAGTAATGGAGAGATCCAGGATTCAAAGCTAAGGTTGTCAGTCTAAACCTCAACACAACTCTATCTCATTTTCAGTAAAATCAGAAAGCTACGGAGAAGCAAATGTAAACCCACACTGAACAATTCCCCCCAAAAGAGCCAGGAAAAGGACAGTGTTACAGCACAGTGGCTCACAGGAGCCAATTTTGCTCATGCCTTCCAATTTCACGTTTAGTGGCTTTACATTGGTAGCTTGAAATCAGCCATCAAGGCAACAGTTAGGCCACTGAACTCAGCAAAAGCTACAATCAGGGCTTTCTTTTCTGAGAGCCAACTTGAGCAGCACGCACAAGTGGAGTCCTTAGGCATTCACCCTTGGAATCCAAGAATGCCTGACACCAGTGTCTGAGAGCCATTCAAAGTTTTAAATGACAAGACAGCTCCATCCCATCCGTATGCAGGGAGTGCCATCACCCACATCACATCAAGAACAAATCCATCAGATCCCTTCTGGAGATCCTGTCTCAGTGGAGAAAGAGGGGAGAGAACTGAGGACCCTGGCTTCCAGAAAGAAGGAATGAAGAAAGACTCACCAGTGTGACCAACAGCCTCAACAGGGGGACCCTGGGGCCACCGCAGACCCACTTTGCCTGCCTCAGGTCTGCCCATGGCCGGCTCTGGCTGCGTGACTTGAGAGGGAGGGACAGGACATATGCCTCATATACTATTTCTCCATCCAATCATGCCTTTTAACCATACCTCCATTTCCCCCCTATTTTATCAGTAGAAAGACTAAAGCATGAAAAAGCATATTCACTGAGGCCAATTTAAACAGATACAGATACAGATTTAGTTAGAAAATGGGATGTTGTGTTCCAACAGGTTAGAAGGTTCTGGCAAAATGGAACTACTTTCTCTTCTGGTAAATAGAGGAAATGCCCCTCCCAACCAAGTAGGGACATCCTGAATTTTGCTGGATAAAATGGAAAGAATCTTTCCTGAGAGACCATCCAACCCAGCCTGAAGGCAGGAACCAGACCCGTGGAAGGAGAGGTTGTACTCTTCTCAGGGGCTGCTTCTTGCTGCATGAAGGGGAAGGAGAGAATCAAGAGTTTAGTTGGCTAAAACAGGCCAGGGATGTATTTCTTCCTGACACCCAGTATTATTCAAATGACAGCAGATATGACTGAAAGCATTTATCACATTCCCTGACTCACTTTAATCTCCCACAAGAGAAGCTGTGCTCAGTGCACCGGGCAGGGGGGATAATGAGGAAGCCGACCAGGCTGCCAGAGTGGGGCATTGATTTTAGGTGCCAAAAATAGAACCCGCCACGGTTTCCAGCTGGCTGCCCCATGGCTCGATGTGGGTTATCCGCGGAACAGCATGAGTACCGGGAGATGTTTCCAGGCAATCAGATGGGTTTATACACAGGGCATTAATTCTCCCGAAATATGGAGTGTTGACCAATCGAAATGGCTTGCTCTTTAAAGAAAGCCTGTAGTCTCTACGGCAGCATTCACGGCTCCAAATAGCAATAATAACCTCTGTTTGCAGGGCATGTTCCAGGAATTAGCACCTGGCTCGGGTTAATGGCATAAAGCACAGCTTCTCCTAACTGGTCATTAATCCCAAGTAAATACCCAGCAACTCGATTTCTGTGGCTTTAGGATAAACCTGAAATCAAATGGCCTAGTCACACCAAGCAGATTTAATGCAGGAAACGCTAATGACCACAATAGCCTCCCCCTCTGGGTACTGTGGGGGGGAGGCTAATCTAAAAAGCATTTTTCCTTTCATGATGTGTGGCGAAACGCTGACTTCCACGCAAGAGCTGAACTCCCTTAGTGGGTGTAGATGCCTCAAGAACTCAGTCAGTAAGGAATGAGCTGTGAGCTATTTTTCTAGTTAGGGATGATGGGTTTTGAACCAATTCATTCACATCTTCTGGCTTTCCCCCACTCTTCCCACCCTACGGGCAAACACCATGTGTCAACAGGGTGGCTAGTTCTGCTCAGGCTGCCTCTGACTAAGCGGTCAGCCAAGTTCACCAGCCACAGAAGCCCGGCTGGGCTCTGGCACCGTGGTAACGAGGCCAGCCCAGCTGCGGACTGAACCGAAACAGACACGCTTGGCCTTTACAGAATGCCTTTCTCTCAGTTCTCTAAATCTCCGCAGTCATCATGCCCGATGATTTTCAGACTGGGCTCTGTGACTTTCAGGGTTTCAGAGAGGTGGACTGTGCACTTTGGAGGGGTATGGGAGACAGCTCCGGGGAGGAGGGTCCAGTGGTCAGACTGTGGGTTTAAGCTGCAATGAATCTATGCCTTTACCTGTTTTACAGACTAAAGGTCTTTGTAAATTTTCGTTAAGAAAAATAGTTTCGTTCAAAAACATCTGGTTCTAGTGAGCTTTCTCACCTTACGGATGAGGAAATGACTTGCCCACACTCCCAACTTCAGCAGTGCTCCAAGCCCATAAAGCTCGGCCATGCCCCCGCCCCTCCGTGCTGACACCCTTCATTACTTGCTGCCCTTCCTGGAAGGGTACAGCCCTGCCTCGTTTTGCTAATTACCATTTTCTCCAAAATGTTGTATCCTCCTCAAGGATAACAAAGACCTCATCCTTTTTAGTGCCTCACCCAGTATTTTATACAGAATACACATCAATTCCTTGGGGAAATGATCAATAACAACAATATTGAAGATGCTGGTCAAAAAAATGTAACATCTAGATAACAGTTTAAACAGTTTGTTTTGGGATTTTGTTGATTTGGGAGTTTGGTTTTGTTCATTTGTTTGTTTTTTCTTTACATTATCACGAAGTATTGATAATGGTGAGCTATAAATCTGCTGACATTTGTTCAATGAGTTAGTGATGGCAGAATTCACCTTTACCTGATGATCTCAAGTTAGCTACTCACCATCCCAGAATTCATATGCAGGTTTATAACGGGCAGTAGGCAGGTAGAAAAGTGAGAAGTTGTACCAAAACCAAAAAAAAAAAAAAAAAAAAAAAAAAAAAATGTTGCATACAAGAGAGAAACCTAGAGCTTAGGGAACCCCAATCTTTTATAATGAGCAATAGGCATGCCTGCTATTTGCTTCAAAATTAGACACTATCTCCATCTTCTAAGGCTGATCTCTATACGGTCTTGAAAAAAATAATCCAAGACAAAAGACAATCAATACCTCTCTTCCTAAAACATGCAGAAGCACGAGAAATCCATGTCTCATGAGCTAAGACTAGGACCTATGGCTATGCCTATCTGTAATTAAACCTAGTGACAGAGTAATTATTCTTTGATGACATAGAGGAAATATTAGATTCAAAAAGAAATAAATACTATCTTAGCTCACTTGATGGCTCTGAAGGTAAATAATATTTGCAGAGTTATAATAATGCAAATTCTGTTTATTTGTTTTCAACTTTTATGAATAACCCATAGCAAAATCATGAAAGACTTTTGATTACTGGAAAAACAGCAAATGTCATCGACCAAGGTACTTCTGGAATGGAAATATTAAGCTGACATTAAGATATACATACTCTAGCACTTCAAACACATTGAGAAAACTGAATAAAATATAACAATTTAAGTTTTTGGAAGCATAACTACACTTAACACCAAGAAAGGAAAATCCCCAAGTGCTGGAAACAAAAGGACCTAGAAGTCACAACAATAAGACCATAAATCAAAACACTTCACAGTTTTCTAGAAATCAAAATAGGCTTTTAAAGCCCGGGGGGGGCACCAGGGTGGCACAGTCGGTTGAGTCCCCCTCTTGGTTTTGGCCAGGTCGTGATCTCAGGGTCGTGAGATCAAGCCTCTTCCGGCTCCACACTCAGTATGGAGTCTGCTGGAGATTCTCTCTCCCTCTCTCTCTACCCCTCCCACTCATGCTCTCTCTCAAATAAATAAATAAATCTTTAAAACAAACAAACAAAACTAGAGAATAGGAGACTGAGTCCTGCAGAGAAGGAAGCCCAGGACATTACCTTTAAGAGCATAGGGACCCAGAGCTATGCTACTTGCATGAAACTAAGAGTCACAAACACTTACCCTATCTGTAAAACGGATTTTAAAAAATCCCACTTGACGCTGAGGGATGCAACAAGGAAGACTTCCATCCATTTAAGCCCATCTGGAGAAAAAGTGTCTGAATCGAGGCCAATGCCATTTGCCTGAGTGGTGTCTGAATTCATACAATCAAAGGATACATGAATTCGAAACCAAGGAGTATGCATTAAAAACTGATCCAGATTTTATCAGGATCAGGATAAAACTGCATTATAAGGATGCTTCTATAGACAAGATTTATAGCTACTACTTTCATGGAAAATGGCCATCACTGAATCTGGTTTCACAACCAAATATTATAAATAGCATGAGGAAATAAAATGTACTTAGAAACAATTAGGACACATAAGTAAATGAAAGATTGTGCAGCCAAAAAATTTAAAAAATAGTAAATCAATATGAAAGAAACTTTGAAAGTATTATGTTTAAAGTACTTAAAAAGATAGAAAACAAATAGAAACCTAAGGCAAATATAGGAATTATGAAAAAGTTGGCAGAGTTTTAAAAAGCAAAGGGAATTCCATAAATAAACAATACAGTCCGTGAAATTAAAACATAATAGAAGGCTTTATCAGTACAGACAAAAATGAAATTAATGAATTGGAAGAAAAATCTGAGAGAATCATCTATAATTCAGCACGTGGAAAAGATAATTAAGAGATGTATGGGCTAGAGAAAAAACAGGCATAACACACATCAAAGAAACATTCCTGATGGGGGGAAAAATAGAGACAAAGAGAGAATTGTTATTCAAAGGGCTAATGAAAAAGAATTTTCCGGAATTTAAGAAAGACACATTAAATGAAGCACCCCAAATCCTCTGCAGAATAAATAAAAATAAGTCTACACCTAGCCATATTATAGTGAAGCAATGGAACATCAAACACACACACACACAATTATAAAAACAGCTGCATTTGTGTGGGTATAGGCTTAGTTACAAAAGAAAGAAAAATCCAATGGCTTCAAAAAGACTGGAATTTATTTTATTTTCTCATGTAATGGTCTGAAGCACCTCTGTCCAAAAGCAGTAAAGCGCAAGGCACATATACGATCTTAAATATTCTACTAGCCACATTTTAAAAAGTTAAAAAGTTATGTTAACCTTAACATTTTACTTGATTTAATGCAACATGCCTAAATATTATTTCAATATGTAATCAACATAAAGATTATAATAAGAAATTTTACATTTTACTAAATCTTTTCAATTCTTTACATTTAGAGCAGGTCTCAATTCAGACACTACATTATTACTGGAAATACTTGATTTTATAACATTGTCAAAAAAATAGACTCACATACTTAAACTGCCGAACATTTTTGAAAGTTNACTGCTCCAAACATTTTTGAAAGTTTTCAAGTTTTAAATCAAATAACAGTGTTTAATTTTGTTAGTTAAAATGAAATACAAGGTAAAATTTCTTTCTTTACCCACAGTAGGCACAATTCAAGTCTTCGTGGGCTTATATGGCTAGCAGATACCACTTTCATCAGCAAGACTTTGAGGGTGAGCATGCTAGGATGAGATGCAAATCTGGTCTGGAACAATTCTTCAGTCCTGCAAGTGAGGAGGGGGAATGTGGCTAGGGATCCGTGTATACTTCATAAGAGCCCCTACTGGAAGGGGTAAACTCACATCACTTTGAACAGTCCCTAGAAGAACATCTGACACATAGTAGGTGTGTAAATAACATTTGTTGAAAGAAAGAATATTACATAGACACCTTCTTACCCACCACTAAATCATAGTTAGGTTAAAAAATTCCATTTTCTTGGGGCACCCGGCTGGCTCAGTTGGTAGAGCACGTGACTCTTGGTCTCTTGGGGTCATGAGTTTGAGCCCCACATTGGGCATAGAGATTACTTAAAAAATTCTGGGTTTTTTGGCCATCCTAAGGAACCTACTGGATTATCTCATACCTAGTAGGGTTAGACAATTTTCTTCTCTATTCAAAACCTGTAATGGCTTCCGTAGGCAAACAAATAAAATGCAAATTCCTGATTATAGCCCTTAAGACCATCAACAATATATCCTGTAACTACGTGTGTGTGTGTGTGTGTGTGTGTGTGTGTGTGTGTGTGTGTGTGTGTGTGAGGGACTACTCTCTGTAACAAGATAGAGCCTGCAGTTTGGGGAGGATGCTTATCTAAAGGGATAAGAAATGCCCTTCTTCATTAAGAGAATTCCAAAAAGTAGTTACATGTGTAGACTTCTCATAATGAATTTGCCAATAGCATAAGGATCATGTGCCTATAGGAATCAAAGTTTCCTACAAACAATTCCAAGTAACTCTGTTGGGTATTATATTTGGTTTTCAGACAGAGACTACATAACCAATTGCACCAACTCAAATCCACACATGAATCTGGTTATACACACTTAAAAGCAGTTTTATCCAATTAAAAATAGAATATTCAACAATATTAATTAATATTAAACAATTTGTTGATTAATATTAGACAATTTAATTAATATTAAACAATTAATTGATTAAACAAACTGGGATGTTAAACAAGAGAAAAATTTCCACAATACTTTTCACTCTCCCTCCAACCACTCTGTCCCCTAGATGGCCACAAATCCTCCTTCCGAAGTTCAGCTTCTAGATAGTGCTCCAAGCATATCATATGCTTTCTCGCATGCACATATATATGCTTGCTAACCTATCTGCCTAAAATGTTCTTCCTTTCTTCACCGATTGAACAAAATTCTTTTTTTTTTTAGTAGTCAGCTCAATTATTTTCTCTTTCCTAAAGCCTTTTTGTGGTTTATCAAATCTGAAGTAATTGCTGTCTAATCTATTATATATAAAACTATTCTATGCATTTTCATTGAGGAATAATTGACATATACCATTATCTTAGTTTCAGATTGCAATATAATGATTCAGTATTTGTATATATTACAAAATGATTGCCACAGTAAGTCTAGTTAACATCCCTCACCACACACAGCTACAAATTTTTTTTTTTCTTGTGATGGGAACTTTTTCTTATGATGAGAACTACTGTCCAGGCAACTTTCAAAAAAGCATATTATTTAAAACTTGTCTTTTTTCCATAGTTTGTAATTTGTATGTCTGTCTTCCTCTAGATTAGAAATTCTAGTAGTACAGGTAATACATCTTCGCAGTCCCTATGCCCATAAAGAGCAGATAATAATGCCTACATTATCTGCACCCCAAGAAAATAAGGATCAAGAAGCCATGTGGATTGAAGTGTGTTTTAGAAAGTGCAAAGTGTTCTAAAAATGTGGATTCGGTTATTATTAATATAAGTGGGAGATACAAGATGTACCAAGACGTCTCGTATGAAGTGACCGGGATCTTCTAGAAAAGCACTGAATGTGGAAGGTACTATTCCAAGGATGTCTGAGGGTAGAATTGATCTGAGCAGAAAAGGGGGATGATATTGCCAATTTCTCTGGAGTAAGACGGAAGGGGAAGAGAGGAGAGAATGGGTTTTGTATGAGATCAGAAAGCTGCATATTCCTTCATGTGATTCTTCCTGTGACAGTCTCTCCCCATCATCAGCCCTCATATCTTCAACAAAGTTACTAAACAAATGGAATGATTGAAAGTAAGATGATAGGGTTTGGGGCCAGGGGATCCAAAGTGATGCAGTATTTTGCTCAGATCTGAAGGGCACTAGAACCCCTAGGGGACCCTTTGGTTGCCTTAATGTTGGTTTTAATAGTAGTCATGATGGCATTGGTATCTGCCCAGAAACTAGCTTAGTGCTATTCACATAAGAGACTCATATTTTATTAAATGAGGAACAGTCATTCAACTGGAAATATGGAGAAACTCCTGAACAAAGTGGTTTGCTAATGCAGTCATTTTCCAATCTTCTTAGCAGTGAGACTCTTTACAAATAAAACCTTTGCTGATCCCCATTACATAAAAAGTAACAAACAATGAGCAGTTCCCTCAGAGGGATTGAATCTCTGTAGTGTCGTGGTTATCAGTTTATTGTTTGTGTCATAGGATATAAATATTGAAGTTTCAGCTAAAGCACCACTATGAACATCACTTATATTTATAGCAGATGATTGAGACAAGGTTCCATAAATCTTGGATCACTCAGAAAGATCAAGGATATAAATAGGTTCAGAAAGTAGAGACAGGATTTGTGACATTGTCTTTACAGAGAACTGTTGATCTGATGAGTCCTCCCCTGCAAAGCAGGGAGGTAGGGCATTTGCTGGTGAGACAGATGCTAACTTTTAACTCAAGAAGTAAGTTAATAAGATAGAGCTTTAAAAGCCCTTTCTGGAGGGGTGCCTGGATGGCTCAGTCAACTGAGCTTCTTACTCTTGGTTTTGGCTCAGGTCATGATCTCAGGGCCTTGGGATTGAGCCATGCGTGGAGCTCTGTACTCAGCACAGAGTCTGATTACAGATTCTCCCTCTCCCTCTCCCCACTCTCTCAAATAAATAAATAAAATCTTTAAAAAACTAAAAAATAACAAAATAAAACACTTTCTGTACATTCCATGCAATCCTAATGAAGGTAAAGTAACTACCCTGTGACAGCAGGAGGAAGGGGCTCCGTCAGGGTTTCTATATACTTTTGTGGTCTTTCAAGAAAAAAGGCTATACGAGTATGTCCTTGAACCAAATATTGACTATTCACGAGAAAGAGATATGGGCCATACTTCTTTGGAATCCCCCCAAAGTTTCAATGGGAGCACAAGAGAACAGAAATTGGGGTAAACCACCAAAGAATCAGGTGCTGAACAGCGTGTGACAGCTTGAGATACAGATTTCATCACCTGTGTTTTAGGAGTTGCCAATTACTGGAAAGTCTGAAGAATCTATTAAAGTACCAAGAGAGAGTCAACTCCAACCCTTAGCCAGGCCCAGGGACTTCGAAGTAGCCTAGCCAGGCAAAGCCTGCCTTATCCCTTCACCTGTTCCCTAGTCCCCCAACCAGAGGCCCAAAATAGCATAAGTTGCTAGTATGTAAAAGAGTGAGTGACAGATAAAAGAAACCAACCTAAAGGAGGCTACAACCAACTGTACATTTGGGGAAAGGAAAGGAAAGGAAAGGAAAGGAAAGG